>NC_137424.1:9474651-9664778 GCF_964374335.1 Astatotilapia calliptera | reverse complement strand
TTTAATGTTTAAAATCAACAGCTGCTGTTTTACTGCCAGTATGGTGTATATTTTAAAAATAGCTAGTCTATGTAGTCAATTTTAAATGCTCTACAATTTGAAAAAAATGCAATTCTGTAGTTTTAAAGATGCAGGGAGTTCTCATCATTTAAACATAGACACAAAACCCCTAAGCCTAAGTCACATTACTAAATTCAGCAACCATGCTATACAACACTGCCAGCTCCATATTTCCTCCCTCTAATACCAAAAATACATATTGTTTAATATTAATATTAATATTAATAATGTACTTCTGTGTTTGTTTGTTTGGTTTTTTTGTATTTAAATTTTTATTGAAAATGCCACGGCTGCCGAGGCGAGCCATGTGGTATGAAGGGAGAAAGGACCCAAAACGCAGGCAGTAGATGATAATGCTGGTGATGTTTTATTTACACAGTGGTGAGATGGCAAAACAGGCAAGAGGGAAGACAAAACTAAAGACCTAAACTGGGAAAGCTAAATGACAAACCTGAGAGGGTACCAGAATGGGGTGAGAGGCAGAGAGACAGACGAGGGACAGGACACCGTGGACCACAGACTGACACAGAGTAATACAGACGAACCGGCAACAGGCAGGAGAACACACAGGGCTTAAATACCCACACACCAGTAATGAGGGGATGAGGGACAGGAGGGCAACACAGCTGGGAGAAATCAGAGCTGACGGGACAGGGGAAAAGTAAACTGAACACACTCACATCAGACCTTCACAATAAAACAAGAAACTCAGACACGGGGAACCAAACAAGACACAGATCTAAACAGACAGCTTCACAAACAAACGGGGTGACACCATAGACAGACAGAGACGCAGACTCAAAGGCAGACCGAATATAACACATAGAACTCAAACAATAATAATAATAATAATAATAATAATAATCATCATCATCATCATCATCATCATCATAATAACCTAGAAAATGATAACTAAAAGCGCTGGGTCACCGACCCAGGACCATGACAGTGCCCCCCCCCCCCCCCCCTCAAGGGCTGGCTCCAGACAGCCCAGCAGAAACACAAAAACGGACCAAAACCAAAACAGAAAACTACCCGACCAGGGCGGGCGGAGGGGGCCCAGGACGGAGGGACAGAGTCCAAAAAGGCCCAGATGGCCAAGTTCAGGGGGCCGACAGCGCAGGAGGCCAAAACAGTTCAGTTCCGGAGGCCGGCCACGCAGTAGGCAGTGGCGGCGCGGAAACAGTTCCGGGGGGCGAACGTGCGGACAGCAGCGGCGGCGCGAATGCAGGTCCGGGGGCTGACCGTGCGGACGGCAATGGCGGCGCGAATGCAGGTCTGGAGGCCAGCCATGCGGAAGGCAGTGGCGGCGTGTAGGAGGTCGTCCACGCAGAAGGCGGGGGTGGCAACAGAAGTCCGGAGGGCGGCAACGGTGGTGATGATGCCCTGGCTGGGCCAGGCGAGGATGAAGCTGTGGAGGCTGGACCAGGCGAAGATGAAGCTGCGGAGGGTGGACCAGGCGAGGATGAAGCTGTGGAGGCTGGACCAGGCGACGGCGTGGGTGGAGCTGAAGCTGGACCAGGCGAAGATGATGAAGCTGCGGAGGCTGGCGACTGGACGGGCTCCTCGGGCCCTCCAGCTGATGAGGCAGGAGGCTGGATGGGCTCCTCGGGCCCCCCAGCGAAAACAGTCTCAGAATCAGTGGGCACTGGAGCCCCTGGCACACACAGAACAGAACCAGCAGGTGCGGGGACCTCTGACAGGGACAGAACAGAACCAGCAAGCGTGGGGACCTCTGGCAGGAACAGAACAGAACCAGCAGGTGCGGGGACCTCTGGCAGGGACAGAACAGAACCAGCAGGCACAGTGGCCCCTGGCAAACACATAGCAGACTTCAGCTGCCCAGAGCATTGACTCTGCTCAGGCAGTGACAGCCGGGTGCAGTCCTCAGCTGGGTTCTTAGCCTCCAGGGGTCCAGAGTGGGCTGAGGGCGAAAACTCAGCCTCTGGGGAGGCCCTGGAGGGCGTCACAGTCTCTGAACTGGCCAGCTTTTTATGAATGATTACATTATCATTAGGTTTGTCTCTCTGCTTAAAATGGATGGGCGAGGAACAGTGTCTTTCGGGTTGAATTGACTTATATTGTTTTACAGGTGGAGCAACTGACACAGGATGCAGGGCTAGTGGCTGCTGAACAGGAGGCTGAACTGAGGGTGACTGACATAATGGTTGTGATGACAATGGTGGTGGAGTGGGAGACTGAGCTTCTGGCCGGGCGGCTAACTGAGCTTCTGGCCGGGCGGCTAACTGAGCTTCTGGCCGGGCGGCTAACTGAGCTTCTGGCCGGGCGGCTAACTGAGCTTCCAGTAGATAGTGTTCCTTATTTTCAGCTTTCAGATTAAAAGCCCAGGGTAGCATAACACAGTGTTAGATATTTTAGTATTTTGGGAGCATGTACTGAATACCTTTTTTGATGATATTATGCAAAGGACCCTGTTTCTGCAATGCCCTTTGTTTAAACTTCATCTCCTCTTGCTGTGACCCCACGGGCAACTTCCTTTGGCCTGCTGGTCTGGAAAATCCAACAGTTCATCTATATGTAAAGAAGGCACTTAAACTGGAACAGGCATAGCTGCGTTGATCCTGCCGTGGTACAATAGGACAGTGCATTCCTCGAGTGCACATCAAGTTTGCAGCCTGCTAAAGATCACACACCATTGATTATGTGCCTTTAGGTATATATGGTGTGATCAGGAGATATTTTATTTTGTATTCTCATAATCAGTTATCATTGATTAATCATTTACCATTGTTGAATCTGTTGACAGAATAATCTTTTAATTACATCTGTGTTACTCTGAGCAAATATTAATGCACACTGACTGTTTATTGAGGTTCTGTATCATTCTTGTTATCTGCTTAAGTTGTTGCACTTTAGTGCAGTCACACCGCTCAGACCCACCAGTCCTGTTGGGCCCAGGCCCGCCTGCGTTCAGTTCTGCACGTACGCCGGCCTGTAACCACATGCACGCACTTATGTAACACACGCACATTCACCTACACACTTAGTAATAATAGGAGGGTCGTCTGAGGACAGTTTCTCTGATAGATACACTTTCACAAAATGCACAATGTAATACACACTTGTTTTTCTCTTAAGAGTAGCAGTTGATGTCTATATAAGGGAAAACTCTTTGATAGGCGGGGAATTGTTATCATTTGTGATCATTTCCAGTAAAGATCCAACTGTGATGTCATAATGGCAATATAAGGAGACGGGACGGTCCAGTCGACGAAGGATTGTATTGCAAATTGTCTTTCCCACACTGACTGCGCAAAGTGTGTAATAAAGATCACTATTTTTTGACACCTACTTCGGCCTGGGCTTGCTTTCTTCTCTTCCCTAAATCGAACGAACCATAACAATGGTTAAACATTTCCTAATGCAAATAACTACATGTAGTATTCTACCATGTGCAAACTTATATCACTAAAGGATTCTAAATGTCTAGTGTTTAATGGACCTGTCAAAAGTATGTTGAGATTATAGAAGGCCCCTTTCAGAGCTAGGGGGAACTTCCCTATATGGTTGTAACTTGTAACTTGAAACTTGTTGACACACGAACCCTTCTGCCTATAAAAACCCTGCACAGAAGAATAAACTTTGAGTTGATTTTGGGAAAGCAACCTGAAGCAGTCTCTGTATCATTTTGTTCTCCCAGGCTACTCCCGGCGCTGTAACTAACCCGCTGAACCGCATACCTGAGCTTACTTTGAATAATTAATCTTATACAAAACTCTGCTTATCGCTGCCCACGTCTCGAAGGAAACTCGATCCACGGATGACCCGGAAGGAGAGATTTCTTTCAATTTGGTGTCAGAAGTGGGATCCGCTGACAAAGGTAAATAGGTGTCTTTTATATTTATATGGGACTGTATTATACCTTTCTCAGTGATCGATCCATAAAGAAACGGGATATGCTGACGAAGTTTTCCTTAGTGGCTCAGACAAATGGGATACACTGATGACTCTTCCTTGGTCCCCAATAAAGTAAATTAAAAGCAGAGAGACACAGGAATTTGCCTGTTGTCTTGCAAGAAGTTGCTCGTTAAGTGAGAAGTTGCTCACCCAAAAAAAAAAAAAAAAATTTTTGCTAGCTAGCGATAAAATTTAAAGTAACCTCAGCCGGGCCGCAGCAAAAAATACTAACATAAATCCTTCAAGCGTGTAAACCCCTCTGGAAATCACTGAACATGGGTCAGAATAATTCAAAGACCACAGACAGGTCCGATAAAAAATCGAAATTACCTGTAAAACCAAAAAAAATAAAATATAAAGTCACAAATAACGGCTCAGTACGACTCCCACTTCCGGTTACGTGTAACCCACGTCCGCGAATCGGTGAAGACTTCCATGATTACGTATCCAGAACATGCGGAAGTACTTACGTGACTGACTTTGTTTACAACTCAAGAACTGTAAGTACAATGCATTCTAATTTATTTCCGGAGCCCTATCCCGAACGATTATTGCCAGAAAACAGATCCAGAAGAAAGCGAGAAATTAATGTATGCAAGACTACCACCTGCCCCAGCACAGCAGGGAGGTTTCAGAGGACGGAAAGATAAGAGTAGAGATGTGTGTTTTTGCTGTGGGAAGATAGGACATTGGCTGAGGGAGTGTCAATTTGCAGCCTCCAACAGGGCACACGCGCCTCAACCACAGAACGCAGGACAAGTTCCTGCCACTAGGCGTCAGCGGAGCTCTTCCAGTCAAGGTAACTGGCAACCACAAGGAGCACGCAATAATGGCTCCACACCTAGGCCGCAGCCTTACAACCCGCATTATAACCCACAAGGTAGACAAGCTAGAGGTGCAAATTTAGCTCAGTTTTCCAGCAGCCGCAGACACCCAGAGCAAAAATGAATTTGTGTATTTCATTTAACACAAAGGGTGAAATGTTTGCTGACACTGATAACAGCTATGTTTTCTCTGCCTTATGCACCGAGATCATGGAGAAGGAACAGCCTCTGTGTCAGCTGGACGCCTCAGCAGAGAATGAACTCAACACCTTTTTGTCGGTACTCCACGTCACACACTGTGCCAAACACGTGTACAGATACCACTACCAGGTAATCCCACACCTGGGAGCCACACTTTTGTCTCTCTCACACTGTTCAACAACATGATAACTGCTCACACTAGTAAAGGCCAAACAGTGGTTTTGTCACATAACTCAGACATAGGTTATGGCATAACTACATCATGTTGACACATAGATCTAACCTACCCTATATTGACTTTACACCTTATCACGCACAGCTGAAACACAACAAGCCAGTATATGTCAAGCAATATCCCATTTCCGCTGAAAAAGCTGCAGCCCTAGATGTCATCATAGGAGATTTATTGACTACAGGAGTAATAAAGCCCACAGTATCTCCATATAACACTCCTGTCAATCCTGTGCCAAAGCCCAACAAACCTGGCGTATGGCGTTTCACACAAGACTTAAGGCTAATTAATGCAGCCATTATGCCTCTGCCACCTCTCGTCCCAGACGTTCCCAGCATATTGACATCCATTCCATCCACAGCTACACATTTTACCGTGGTGGACCTGTGTTCCGCTTTTTTCTCAGTGCCTGTGCATGAAGACACACAGCCATTATTTGCATTCACACATAGAAATAAGCAGTATACTTGGACCCGTCTGCCCCAAGGCATGGTAGATAGCTCTGCTGCTTTCTCAATGGTGGTCCGTGCTACCCTGGACAGCTTCACTCCTCCGGAGGGCTATACCCTGATCCAGTACGTGGATGACCTCCTCCTCTGTGCTCCGAGTGAGGAACTATGTCAAACTGCTACACACATGCTTCTCCAGCACCTCCAACAGACTGGCCACAAAGCATCGTCAAAGAAAATGCAGTACTGTCAGACTTCTGTTCAATATTTGGGATTCACACTGTCTCACGGAAAACGTTCCATGACTGCAGACAGGGTCAAAGCTGTGACCTCCGTCCCTCGGCCCACTACACAGAAGGAAATGTTGTCCTTCTTAGGCATGGTGAACTATTGCAGACAGTGGATACCAGACTGTTCTTTTCATGACCACATTCTGCGTGACTGTTGTAAAAAAGACAAGCCTCCTCGAATACTGTGGTCCACAGAAATGACTGCCTCTTTCAATGCATTAAAGGGAGCGCTGACTTCCGCCCCTTGTTTGGGTCTGCCTGACTACCACTTACCATTCCATCTGTACGTCACAGAGAACGGCACAACCTGCACAGGTCTACTGGCCCGAGAGCATGGCAGTGGCTACCGTCCAGTAGCCTTCTATTCAAAGGTGCTGCCTGTGGTTGTTCAGGGGATGCCGGCCTGCCTGAGGGCAGTAGCAGCTTGCTCTATCATGATAAGGGACTGCGAGAAGCTCACACTCTCACATGACACTATTCTACACACCAATCACCAGGTCACGACCATTCTAGCAAACATAACTACACAACATATGCAAATCTCACTATAAAAGCGAGCAGCATACCCAATTCGCCAGCACATTTATTGATCCGCATGCTGTGTTCCTCTGACCGACAGGATGGCTCAGACGAGCTTGACGTGTCACGGTCCGCTGTGACGGACCGAGTGGAAAGTGCGTGGAGGACTCAGGTGCAGACACGAGTGATAAGGAAGTGGACTTAAACAAAAGCGAGCCTTTTATTGTGGCTGATGAATACAACAGAAGCAAACCAGAATAAGGGCAGCACAAGAGCAATAACTAAACAGAAACCTAAACTGGGAATAAACTAAGGTAAGGCTATGACTTGGAATATAATAGATCGGGCATGGAAACACGGAGGGTGGGAACACAGACGACGCGACACAGACTGTACGAAACACAGAGACTAAATACACATGAGGGATGATCAGGGGAAGTGGATGCACACGGGGAACACAGGTGACACTGATAATCATAACAAGACACGGCAGGAGAGAACGTAACACTGATGGGAGATGGGCAAAGTAAAGCAGGAAGTACACAGAGGTTCAAACAGGAGGAGAGAGAGCACGGGGAGAACGCAGACATAACGGGCTGGGGAAAACATAGAATAAGGCACAAAGAGAGACGAGGGCTCATAAATACACAGAGGGGCACACAGGGGGTAAGAGTCACGAAGGGAAAACACATAAGGAACAACGTAACAGATCAAGCCAGGAAGCATGGCCTAAATAAAGAACAAAATACAAAAATACACGAAAACTAAGAATACTGGGCCCACCCCCCCCTAAAGGGCTGGCTCCCGACAGCCCAAACCCGAGAAACAAAACACAAGCGAAACAGAAAACACCCCACCCAGGGCGGGAGGCGGGGGACCAGGACGGAGGGAACAAAACGAACCAAAAACAAGGAGCACGAGAACAAAACCGAGTCCACAAATACACAAAAGAGTCCAGAACAGGAAGGCGAATGTCCAAAGAGGCCCGAAGGCCAACCCGAGAGGCGACAACACAAAAGTCCAGTCCAACCGTTCCGGAGGCCGGCCACGGGAAAGGTGGCCACGGTGACAGAACAGATCCGGAGGCTGACTGCGCGGAAGGCAGCGGCGGTGGCGAAGCAGTTCAGGGGGCCGGCCGCGCGGAAGGCAGCGGCGGCGGCGAAGCAGTTCAGGGGGCCGGCCGCGCGCAAGGCAGCGGCGGCGGCGAAGCAGTTCAGGGGGCCGGCCGCGCGCAAGGCAGCGGCGGCGGCGAAGCAGTTCAGGGGGCCGGCAGTGCGCAAGGCAGCGGCGGCGGCTCTCCAGTGTCAGGCGTACTGGCCGAGGCCCGGTGGGCACAGGACCAGTCGAGGCGGGACCAGTCAAGGCGGGACCAGACGAAGCACAGGCTGAGGCGGGACCGGACGAAGCACAGGCTGAGGCGGGACCGGGCAAAGCACAGGCTGAGGCGGGACCGGACGAAGCACAGGCTGAGGCTGCAGCGGACAAAGCACAGGCTGAGGCTGCAGCGGACGAAGACTCTGAGGCTGCAGCGGACGAAGACTCTGAGGCTGCAGCGGACGAAGACTCTGAGGCTGCAGCGGACGAAGACTCTGAGGCTGCAGCGGACGAAGCACAGGCCGGAGCTGCAGCAGACGAAGCACAGGCTGGACCAGGCGTAGCAGAAGGTGGCTGGATGGGCTCCTCGGGCCCTCCAGCAGACGAGGCGTGAGGCCGGACGGGCTCCTCGGACCCTCCAGCGGAGACAGAAGGCTGAACGGGCCCCTCGGACCCTCCAGCTGACATGGCATGAGGCTGGTGCGGTTCTCCAGAACCCCCAGCTGACGAGGAAGGTTGCTGAACGGGCCCCTCGGACCCTCCAGCGGAGACAGGAGGCTGAACGGGCCCCTCGGACCCTCCAGCGGAGACAGGAGGCTGAACGGGCCTCTCGGACCCTCCAGCGGAGACAGGAGGCTGAACGGGCCCCTCGGACCCTCCAGCGGAGACGGGAGGCTGAACGGGCCCCTCGGACCCTCCAGCGGAGACGGGAGGCTGAACGGGCCCCTCGGACCCTCCAGCGGAGACGGGAGGCTGAACGGGCCCCTCGGACCCTCCAGCGGAGACGGGAGGCTGAACGGGCCCCTCGGACCCTCCAGCTGACGTGGCATCTGAGGAGGCCCTGGGGAGAGTCTTAAGCTCAGAAGCGACTGGTGAGGCAGCACATAGAACACTGTTAGCATGACAAGCTTTGAAAACATAATTTCTCAGGTCATGAACACTTTCGGTAACTCGAGTAGTAGATGCCAACTCCCTGTCGGTATTGTCAACACAATAGTTCATGGTAGGATTGCACATAAGTCCGTAGCTGGATTCAGAGTCACATAAAGAGGCAGGCATGCTTATGGCTGGCCTAACAGTCTGCGACTGAGAAGCAGTAGCATCAGAGCTCACGTTCCTGTGCATTTGGTCTTGAGCACTGTCTGCAATCCCACCATCAGGGAATACGGAACTAGACTCCACTACGATCTGCACGCGGGGGTAACACTCCGTCTCGGCTGTACGAGTTTGCTGCAGTAGATAACAGTCTGAGGCGGAGAGAAAGCTCACGCCATTCCTAGCAGGCTCAGAAGCAGACTGTACAGTCGACGTGTGAATCCCTTTCGCTGTCTCATGAACCTTTGCTCCATGTGGTGCGGCTATGGGAGCAACACTAGAAAAAGTCCTGGATTCTACAGAGACAAGAACATGGTCTGTGGTTTCGTTGTGTGCTCCTTCAAAACAGTTACACACAGTTTTTTCAGCTCTGGAGCCCAATTCCGTTATAGTCTCCGGTCCCGGCAAATCAACACTCATCTCACTCTGCTTCATAGAAGGGACGTGAGGCGCAAAAACGCAGTCACTCACCGGAGTTAGTGCGGTGCAACGGCGGCGCCGGCGCCGCCCCCTTCTGGTAGCTGGCGCGATGGGCGCTGATGCCACCACTGCAGAGGGTGGCGTAGCGGCAACATCCTCCTCTGCCCATATCCTCGCTAACGGCGAGGCAGGGGAAGCGAAGTCTGAGCGGGTTGGAGACGGCGAGCGGCTGGTAGGCGGTGCAGCAGGTGAGAGTTCCTCCTCTGGGATGAGCCAGGGTTTCCACCGGAGCTCGTCCTCCCGATAAGCCCGTAACACCTGCTGACGCTCATCGTCCCCGAAGTCTATGGCCTCCACCGCCTCCGTGTGCCGGTTAGTGCAGCATGACGGTGGCGGAAACGAGGAAGCCGATCCACGGTGAGGCGATGGCTGAGTGGAAGTGGGCCTCAGCGTTCCCCCTGTCGCAGCCTCTGGCTCATGAGGCAGCGGCGCCGACACCCGTTTACGGGGTGGAGGTGTGGGTGCTGAGGCGGCATCCAGGACCCTCTGGGCCAGTGCACGGGCACGAAGCTCCTCCTTCAGGGGGCCCAGGGAGTCAAATGCCTCGACGAGGCGGGGGAGCTGTCGCAACCGCGGCTCCCGCAACATAATGGCGTCCACGGCCGCCAATCCCGTGGAAACCACTCTCGGATCCGTGCATCCGATGATGCGATCCATTACGCGGCAGAGCCTGTTCAGCTCCTCTCCCACCTCCTCCGAAATGTCCGCTGAGTCCGACATGGTCGCGTCGTACTGTCACGGTCCGCTGTGACGGACCGAGTGGAAAGTGCGTGGAGGACTCAGGTGCAGACACGAGTGATAAGGAAGTGGACTTAAACAAAAGCGAGCCTTTTATTGTGGCTGATGAATACAACAGAAGCAAACCAGAATAAGGACAGCACAAGAGCAATAACTAAACAGAAACCTAAACTGGGAATAAACTAAGGTAAGGCTATGACTTGGAATATAATAGACCGGGCATGGAAACACGGAGGGTGGGAACACAGACGACGCGACACAGACTGTACGAAACACAGAGACTAAATACACATGAGGGATGATCAGGGGAAGTGGATGCACACGGGGAACACAGGTGACACTGATAATCATAACAAGACACGGCAGGAGAGAACGTAACACTGATGGGAGATGGGCAAAGTAAAGCAGGAAGTACACAGAGGTTCAAACAGGAGGAGAGAGAGCACGGGGAGAACGCAGACATAACGGGCTGGGGAAAACATAGAATAAGGCACAAAGAGAGACGAGGGCTCATAAATACACAGAGGGGCACACAGGGGGTAAGAGTCACGAAGGGAAAACACATAAGGAACAACGTAACAGATCAACCCAGGAAGCATGGCCTAAATAAAGAACAAAATACAAAAATACACGAAAACTAAGAATACTGGGCCCACATGGCCCAGGACCATGACATGACGTTCATGACTGCATGACACGTATACAGGAATCCACAGCACCACGTCCAGATCTAGAGCAAACACCCATTCCAGACTCAGCCACGGTTTATGTGGACGGGTCCTGTTCAAGGCTGAATGACAACTCATTTCTTTGTGGCTATTCATGAATTCAGTGACATTGCCTGACATCATACTAGAGGCTCACTCATTACCATTTCACTCAGCACAAAAAGCAGAGCTCATGGCTTTAATACGCGCCTGTGAGCTACATGTGGATAAGCGTGTGACAATTTACACAGATAGCCGCTATGCATTTGGCGTCGTACATGACTTTGGCACATTGTGGAGACAAAGAGGATTTAGATCGGCTGATGGAAAACCGATCGCTAATTCTGATCTTGTGCAAAGACTTTTGCAGGCTATACAGTTACCATCGGCCGTTGCAGTTGTGAAAACGAAAGGACACAGTACAGCTGACACAGACGAAGCAACAGGTAATGCCCTAGCAGATGTGACTGCCAAGGCTGCAGCTGCGTCCCAGCTCCCACCTCCACAGGAAGTATTATCTGTGCCCCTACAGCTGCCACTTGTTACACTCCCAGACTATTTAGAAACAAATGTTGATTTAAAATTCATACAAGAGCAGGCCTCTGCATCTGATTACACCTATTGGGAGAATAATGACTGTACCTTAGATGACAGGGATGGCCTATACAAAAATCTTGAGGGTTTGATTGCCCTCCCATCTTCCCTGCTGCCAGTCCTTGTCCGACATTTTCACGGTGTGAGTCATGTCGGACAAAGAGGGGTAATAGGGGCAATAAAATCAAGATTTGTAATTGAAAAAACATCACATGCAGTAAAAAGCATATTAGCAACCTGTCTAACATGTGCGCGAACTAATGTAGGAAAATCAAAAGCAAAACATCAGCATTTACCACAACCAGATTTCCCATTTCATACATTACAAATTGATTTTACACACATGCCAGCACAAGGAAGCATCAAGTACTTATTGGTAATAGTGGATCAATTTAGTAAATGGGTAGAAGCTTATCCAACCTCAAAAGAAACTGCAGAAGTAGTCTGTCAAAAGTTGAGCAATGAAATAATACCCAGATTCGGAATACCTCACCAAATTAACAGTTATAGAGGACCTTCATTCACATCAGAAGTAATTCAAAAGTGTGCTAAAACTTTAGGAATAGACTTTAGGAATATCATGTGCCATACCACCCTCAGAGTTCAGGAGTTGTAGAAAGAATGAATAGGACCATAAAAAATCGCCTGACTAAAGCAATGATAGAAACAGGAATGACCTGGGTCAAATTACTTCCTCAAGTCCTCTGTGAGATTAGAATGACTCCATCTGCAGCAACCAAGTTATCTCCATTTGAAATAATCATGGGAAGACCATTTCCAACACCATGGTCAGCTTCCAGAGGGGCACCGCTATTGGAAGGGGATGTAGATACTGCATTGTCCGACTATGTCCACAATTTGGTAGAAACACTGAATAATAACTATCAGAAAGTTTGTCTTTCTCAGCCTCTCCCCTCCACAGTTCCAAACCACAAGTGGAGACCAGGGGATGCGGTGTTGATGAAGTCGCTAAAACCAAGGAAACTCGGGGAGGCCGTGTTTTCCAGCCCCCAGACTGTACTGGCAGTGACGAAGAACAAGCATCCTCACAGACGGACAACCTCAGTGGATTCACGCCAGCAGGGTTAAGACCAGCCCAATCGGACCATCTCAGGCGTCGGATCAAGCAGACGACGTCTCCGGTGAGCCAGCGCCCGGATCCAATAAATACACACACGCAATCACTGATTAACACACAACGCCTGAAAGAGCCACAACAAGGTACTCGAACATCCAGCAGGAACAGAAAGCCGAAAGTACCACATGATGTCTAATCTGATAAAGCTAGACTCATTCCATCCTGATAATGGAGAAAATGAAATGCCCATTGTCATCATACGATGCTTATACAATGTCTCTCGAACCTGGGACCAGGCCAGGAGACGACTGAAGAACTGTGTTTTTTCTTATATATTTAGGTTATTTATCATATCTATAGCATTAACTTTAGGATTTTTCCTTGCTATTTTGTATTGTAGACTGCAACCATGTTCACATTTTTGCAGGCCGTATTTTGCTGACAATACCTCATGCTCCATTTGGCAAGACACCCACTTAATACGCTCCTCACGTTCCCTAAAATCAGTAAATAGCAACATAGATGCCACTAATAAACCCTTTTATGTGCCCTCTAGAGAAGGAGTTAACTCCTGGTATGAAAATGCTAGAACAGCTGCTCGTGATTTAGGAAACAGTAATTGTTATGTCTGTTCAAAGGGTAATCCAGAACAGGTTATAGTGGGATACCCAATCTCAGGTTTTCCCTTGACAAAGATACTATTCAATAATGATAAAAAGGGGCCCTTAACAGCAACCATGATGGAAGCGCGAGTAGAACTAAGTCCTTTAGATTGTTTACTCATATACACAGGACAAGTCTCTGGTACAGATGTCAGCATGATTGACAACACTACCTACCCCTGCATAAAGCGCCCCGAAGACCGGACTGAACCTCTTTGCCCCCAACACAGGTGCGGCATCACCCAAATATCTCGATGATATGCATACATCGACCAAAGCTTAAAAACATAACTTATGACGCACAAAACTATACATTCTTTTCTGAATCTCCAGGAGCACGCTGTACCGAAACATGGTTAGCAGCGAGTATTGACAGGACACAAGATAGAGATATGTTTTCTTATATACAGGCATATGTGAGTAAGTATTCAGTAAAAATCTTGCAGTGGCTAGACAAGTGGCTGCAGGACACGTTTGGAAAATGGAAGGAACTGATTGTAGCTTTTGTAACCATTGTAGCATGTATTATTTTGTTTTTGATGATTATTGTCTGTTGTGTGATGCCATGTATACGCTCAATGATGACCCGTATAGCTACTATTACAGTTACCTCAGTGTATTTACAATTGGCCCAAATTGACCCAGATGATGTGCCAGATGTCGCCAATGATGATCCTGATGTATATATTAAGCATTAAGTTGTGAATTACTCCGTTATCAAAGAAGGGAATGAAGTTTTTTTCTTTTATTTCTCTTTTTCCTTTTTCTTTTTTCTTAGAATTTTGATATCAAGCTTGCTCGGAGGACAAGTTACATTTATGATTTTCCTTTAGATTATTTTATTGCATTTTGCCTTTATATTGTGTTATTATTGTGTGATAATAAAAGAAGGGAACTGTTAGATATTTTAGTATTTTGGGAGCATGTACTGAATACCTTTTTTGATGATATTATACAAAGGACCCTGTTTCTGCAATGCCCTTTGTTTAAACTTCATCTCCTCTTGCTGTGACCCCACGGGCAACTTCCTTTGGCCTGCTGGTCTGGAAAATCCAACAGTTCATCTATATGTAAAGAAGGCACTTAAACTGGAACAGGCATAGCTGCGTTGATCCTGCCGTGGTACAATAGGACAGTGCATTCCTCGAGTGCACATCAAGTTTGCAGCCTGCTAAAGATCACACACCATTGATTATGTGCCTTTAGGTATATATGGTTAAACATTTCCTAATGCAAATAACTACATGTAGTATTCTACCATGTGCAAACTTATATCACTAAAGGATTCTAAATGTCTAGTGTTTAATGGACCTGTCAAAAGTATGTTGAGATTATAGAAGACCCCTTTCAGAGCTAGGGGGAACTTCCTTATATGGTTGTAACTTGTAATTTGAAACTTGTTGACACATGAACCCTTCTGCCTATAAAAACCCTGCACAGAAGAACAAACTTTGAGTTGATTTTGGGAAAGCAACCTGAAGCAGTCTCTATATCATTTTGTTCTCCCAGGCTACTCCCGGCGCTGTAACTAACCCGCTGAACGGCATACCTGAGCTTACTTTGAATAATTAATCTTATACAAAACTCTGCTTATTGCTGCCCACATCTCGAAGGATACTCGATCCACGGATGACCCAGAAGGAGAGATTTCTTTCACACAGGACTCGGAGAGGCAGAATGAAAGCAGTCCTTTAAATCCTCATGGCAGGTGTTAACGGACCTTGCAGTATCTGACAAAGAATTAACCATTTCTGAATTACTCTTTTCACATTTGGATAACCCAGAGTTAACTGGCATTGAATTACTAGACTCAGGAATAACTGACAGAGTGTTCATGAATGCACGCTCAGATGGAGCAGAAAAAACACTGCGTTCCTGACTCACAGAATCTGCCGGTAACTGACGGCCGCGTGGACGTCGCTTCCGCCTGGGAGAAGGGGCGAGAGCGGCAGGGGAAGTGGGCGGTGATATAAGGCAGCTCTGAAGTGGCTGCTCCTGCTTTGGGGTGGATGGGCTGGGTGGAATGAGGATGATTCCCAGTGCTTTATAAAAAGCCTGGGCTGGTGTGAGCTGGCCACTGGGGGGCTGCATGTAAATGAAACAGTCACTCTCACTGACCCCGAGAGCTTGCTTGGCGAGCAAAGGATGATGGCGGCGTGACCGCGGTTTTGCCCGGAAGGAGGGGGAAGCCGACTGATCGGGCGGCATTGTGTCCAGCTGAGAGTCCTCTGGTGGACTGGGGAGAGAATCTTCCGGTAAGCCAGACAGGTCAGCTGTCGCAGTTGGGGGGGTTAAGGTGAAGCGTGTTGAGGATGAAGTCCTGTAGGAGTGGGTGAAGTGAATCCAGCAGCCAGGGGTGATTGGAAACTAGCCGCTGTAGTCGAGCCTCCAGAGCATGACGAAATTCCTCCCCCTCATGCTCTAGCCACAGATTAGTCCATCTTGAAACTGAAGCGATTAATTCCTCCCGGAGCTCCTTGGAAGGTGCTGTCGAGGAAAACCTGTTATTTTACTGTTACTTGGTTATCATTTACAGGCACTGTCACTGTCATTATTTCGTCATTACTTCATTAGTCTGTATTACTTATCTTCAGTTTATCATGTATCATTTATTGTTTATTTCAGAGCACGCAGGATAAAATCCATCCTAGATGTAATACTCTATCATGTGGCGAAAGCACCTCTCGAGTTAGAGGGTCCAGTTGGGCCTCCTGCAGTCACTTGCAGGCTTACACAAACATGCACATACAGAGTTATGTAAAACACGCACGTTCACATACACACTTAATAAGAACAGAAAGGTCGTCTTAGGACAGTCTCTCTGAGAGCTACACTATCACAAAATGCACAATGTATTACACACTTGTTTTTCTCTAAAGTAGCAGTTGATGTCCATATAAGGAGAACTTTTTGAGTGCGAGGAACTGTTATCATTGCCAGTAAGGTCTAACTGTGTGACGTCATAATGACTATAAAGCTTTCTGTCTTTGTGCAAACGAAGAAGAAGTCCGGCTCTTCCCACACTGTAATGTGTGTTTTAATAAAATGATCTGTGCTGACCCAAACTATATCCCAGTCATAGTCTCTTCCTCAAAATCCGAACCATGACAATTCTGGTGCCGAAAAACCCGGTTTGAGGAGGGACGATTGGAGCTTGGCTGGGGTATAAGTGGTGTCAGACGGACAGCCAGGAGGCCGACTGAGTGATGGGCCCCGAAGTATGAGAGGTAAGCACCGCCTGTTGATGGATCTCCAAAGGTGCTGAATTGGAAATTAAACTAAATTAAATGTTCACTCAGTGGGGCTTCTGTTCTGTTCTGTTCTTGAGTAATTAGTTTTAAAATAGGGCATATTGGTCTGACTAAATTCATTGCTGTTTATTTTGGGGGTGAATTTTGAGCTAAGAGGTTATATGTGTTTAAGTCAAGGTGTGACAGTGTGTGAAAACTGATGTGGGGTTGACGGGATGCCAGCCAGACGCTCGGTAGTGTAGGGAATTTGGTTTTTATTGAGTAGCAAAAACGCGGTTTTGGGCCTCAGATAATTAAACTGGGGGGGCAGAGTGCCCACAGTGAGGCTTTTAAAACAATTAAAGGTCTTTAGAACTGGGGACGCGGTCCCCTAAGAGCGCAGCTGCTCAGCGCCGTGGCGGCGACTCCTGATCGCGGACGCGTGGTTAGGCTATTTGCTCGGTTGGTTGCCGGGGAAGTTCGAGCATCCCAAACAAACCAAAGTGGTCGACGGAGACCACTTTCTTACTGCGCTAGATTGATTGACAGGGTCGCGGACCCGGCCGGGACCACTCAACGTTGTTGGCCTGTGAGCTTTAAGTAAAGCTGAAGGCGTGGGTTTGATACTAGCGCCAGAGGCGGAGCTCCTTCCCAGCTGCGGGAAACGGTTATAAATTAATTAGTATTTAGAAATTAGACCGCGGCTGGCGAGGGCGTTCCCGACGCGTGTAATTGACCAGCAAGGCGTGGCCTGGGCTATAGATGCTTTTAAATTGGTCTAAAAATTAGAAATACCGGTATAGAAATAAGAAGTGAAATAAAAAAGATAGGCTGTTCTGGCATATAGTGTTTTCTTATGTCTATGCGGGCCCGGGTGTAAATAGAATATAAATTACCTCTGTGTGTAAATAAGTTCTATAAATCTGTTAAATCTGAAACTCCTGCTGAACTTGCTCTCTACAAACTCTTTTCTCTTCTCTCTCTCTTTCTCTCAGATGGGATTCTGTGTGTGTATGTGTGCTGGAGAAAAAAGGAAAAGGGTCTCTCTCTCTCTGTCTCTGTGAGAGAAAAAAGGTGGGGGCCGAGTGAGCCCGCGGGGCCGAGCGGGTCCGCGGGAGCAAGCGTGTATGCTGTATGGGGAGAATGAGGAAGAAGGGAGTGAGAAGGAGCGAGTGAAAAGAGTAACCGAGTGTGTGGTGATTTTTATTATTTCAGAGGCTGTGTGTAAGAGTTTTGACTATATTGATTAAATTCTGTGGTTTTGGAGTTGGTGACTTTAGCTGTGAGAGTTGTGAAAAGAGCAGGTTTTTCTCTTGTTGTGATGTTAAGTATAAATTGAATAGACTGTGATTAATCGGTGATTTTCTGCCTATTGTGCTGCGTGGAAGACACAGAAGTGTAGAAATGTTTGTGGTTTATCTTTGTTTGACGTTTTATATAGAAGGGAGTTGGTTGATTCAGGGTGATTTCTCCCGTTTAAGGGAGGAGTTGGATTATGGTTATGTTAAAGCTTTGCTGTAGGGGTATGAGTGTGAATTTTTGCTGGCTTCGCATGTTTAAATTGATGCATAGAAGTTTGTGAGTGAGAAATTGTTATTGGTGGGGTTTAAAGTTAGTAAAGAGTTAAATCAACCCTGCTCAAGAGTGGGAGTGAGTGATAATTACGGGAAATGAAGCAGGATTTATAAGGTCTTCAACTGACCCTTGGTTCAGTTCAATAATTTAGGCAGTTATGTTTATACAAATACTAAATGTATGTTTAGTGTCTTCATACAGGTGGTTTTTTCTTAACCTGGAAACCTGAGTATGGCAGCAGAAGACGAGCCAAGCTTTGGCTCAATAAATTCACGGCTGGACACCAGAGTTGTCCCCACCCCTCCCGGAAAAAAGAGAGAATGAAGTTTTAGGCGTGTTTTTCTCGCTGAACTGCTCCTGGTGCTACGTACAAGCAAGGTTAAGGTAGCGACACTTAACATACACCTGTTTTTAAATGATATAGTTTATACACTACTGACAAATAAACTCTCTGGGTTGCAGGACAACTATTTAACTTCAAAAGAAAAGACACTGGTCTGACCATCCATTGAGGACACGACAAATTTAGTGGTTAAAAGTGTTAAATTGTGACATGTTTTTGTTGATTGCTTAAGACAAATGATTACTGAATGACAGAAAATTCCTTTTTAGGTTTTTAAACATGATTTTAAGAATTTGAACACGTACCTGTGTTGTCCTGCCAACTTGGGGGGGTTATGAGTTGATTATATGGTGAGAAAAAACAAAAAAGGGGGGAGAGGAGGCCCCATTGTTTCTCCCCTCTCTGGATAACACAGCCAACACAACATCATTTTCCTGTTCGCCTGTGGTTGTTTTGTTTTTGTTTTTTCTGAAAGCCGAAGCTGACCTGGACTCCTACCCTCCCCTCTACCATCGTTGCCCTCTCCGCTATCATATTTGACCCTTTGACCCCTGAAGGCCACAGCAGCTGGACACACAACAACAACTTGAGGATGTCAACAGTGCTGCAGAAAGCAATCTCATGCAGCGGAGATGGAGAATGCTAAAGCTTCAGCTGACAGAGCTGTGACGAGACGCGCATTAAGCCCGGAGGAAAAGGGAGGGTGAGCAAAAGAATGCTGACCTCTGAGAAGAGCCGAACAGCAGAGCTGCAGAAGGCCGTGGAGCAAAGTAAGGACAACATAAATAGACTCCGATCTGACGTGGAAGGAAAAGACTCTGAGGTTTTTGCCCTCAGTAAGAGCTCAAGGCATGAGAACAGAAATTGAGCATGGCTCCGGAGGAGCTGGCTGGTAATCGAACTCATAAGTCAGACTTGTAGTTTGACGTAAAGGACTTGAAATCAGGCGGAAGCTTGCTGGAGCAGGAGGTCGTCAGACCTGACGCAAAGCTCCAACAGCAGGAGCAAACCCTGAAAGAGCTACAGAAGCAAAAGGGTCAAGTTACAAGGAGAAGATGCAGGCAGCTGCAACAACGGATGCAAATAGACCCAAAGAGGAGGGCGGGACCCCAGGGCATGCTTCAGGCCGCTGGTTTACCTAAACAACAGAACAGGAAGGTGATGAACACAAACATACACCAACACACAAACACACACTGCTGCATGCGCCGACGTAGAATGAAGAGAAACACACACATGAACACTTATGCACTCGTTGAGGGAGTGAAAACTGATACATACCCATGCACCAAAATCAAAATGTTGATTCAATTCACTAAGAAGTGACACACAATGCTCCAGCAGCTGCAATGAAGAATGCTTTACTGACAAAGGCTCAATGCTGCACACAACAAATTCAAATACAGAATCTGCTACAATAATAAGCCCAGAGGGCATTTATGTGGTCTGGGGAGCAGAGTCCGGAGCGGTTTGGTTAGGAAAACGATGCCTGTGCGAGATATCTGGGGCTTAAGGCCTCGACTCAATTGTTTACTGTACACTAAAAAAGAAAAGAAAACAGCCTGAGCAGTGGTGCAGAGTGAAAACGATGAATTAACAGTGTGAGTCTTATTTCAGAGCGCCACATCATTGTGATGGAGATTTAATAAAAGGAGGAACACACGGACAAAGAAGAAGAGAAAGGGGGGGCAGCCCTTGAACACGATTGCCTGAGGTATTAAAGTTCTGTACTAAATTCTGGTTTCCAGTGTGAGAAAAGTCACGCAGTGCCAGTAGTAGAGCTGGGTTAAGTGATGATTCTAAATTACTGTAAGTAAATCATTGTAGACCCGTTCAAGTTTCAGGATAACTAGGATCTAGACTTTGTTGAACTCTAGGCAATTTGAACAGCTAAGATTTGAGTGACCAAGTTGCAGTTGAATAAAAGTTATTGAATAAGTGTTGAGATAAGCTGGCAGAATTAAGAGAATTAAAACATTTCAAGAGCTCAAATTACTTAATATGGAAACGGTTCTATTTTGTTTCACGAACGGAAAATATATAGGTTTATGAATATGAAAAGGTTGAGGTGGTGTTGATTTGACTCTGTGTAGGTTTAGGTTGGTATTTTTACTGATAGGAGGAATATTCAGTGACAAGTCCTAAGACCCGGACGTCTGCATTTTTGTTTTTGTTATCTTTCATTTTATTTTGTTTTATATTTTGAACAGTGCACTGATTTTTGTTTCTGAATCTTTTCTTTAAGCAGATCTGCACATCGGAAATTACAAGCATTACACGTCGGCGAGAAAATTGTTGTAAGTGAGTTTCTCCGCATTGAAATGGGCTCTGGAGGAAACACTTAGGGGGACAATTAGAAATGAGAGTCCCTGTCTAAAAAAGGATTCAGCGAGGTAATCCGATCTCAAGTTCTTGTTTTTCTTTTTGAAATGACGTCATTTTGCTGAGGGCGGAAATCTAAATGCGGCGATGGTTTCCACTATCAGCAAAGGAAAGAATGAATGAATGAATGGATGAAAGACTGGAAATAAAAACAAACGGACTGACTGGTAAAGGATGACAAGACTTGACTACGACTCAAGGTTAACCTCCACCTAGATAGAACAAGAGGGTGGATGAATTTATGTGTGTTTCTTTTTACAGGAGTAGAAGGATGACAAAATATTCGAGGATGAGTGAACTTTTAAATGCCATTTTTGTGTCGTGTGTTGCTTACAGAGATAACTGCGCAGCGTTAACATTTACATTTTCTTCTCTACAGCGTTACAGTTCTTAATGTTTTCTTGTGACAGGAAATCTTTTTATAGCACCTCTGGAATGTGGATGCCTGACTGCGGTCAGTGTGCTGCTAATGTTTGCTTTGCTTTGGTAAGAATGCGTGCAGTAGAAAACAGACAAGTGACATGAAAACAAGTAATAATAACAAATAACCAATTTGGGGACAGTTTGACGTAGAGCTCACTAACTGGCCATTAGGGGGCTCTGAGTGATAAACTAGTGGAGTAACATTGCCCAAGTGTGACTAAGACAAATTGCGGCAATAATAGTGATTTAATGATCGGAGAAATCCTGAACATGATACTTGTCTGTTGTGCTGAATCTTTTATTACTCTTATGATTTACAGGTGGTTGTAAATAAGCTTGTTTGATTTAACAGATTTGCTTTTTAGGTGAATGGGGAGTTGAAGGAGCTTAACATGTAACTGCTGACTAATGTTTTTACACAGGGTTACAGCTTGGCGGGAGAGTGTTTTGGAGAGGATGTGTAATGTTCTTGTGCAGTTTGCAGTGGGGAGATTGCAAATACAACTAGAACTATTAATTGAGACTAATTAAAACTAACCTGAAACTGAGGAGGTTTTAGATAAGGAAGAATTAAAACGGATATAAAATGCATCTGGTCTTTAATTGCAGGTGTAATCATGAAGATTTTTGGTACAGATTGCAGGTTGTTGCTCATTATAGAATTGTGCTCATGTTCATAAAAGCAAAAAGCTATATAAGGGGTCTATGATTTCGTTTGTGTTTTAATAATTTAGGTATGGCAAAATTAAAGGTTTCTAGACAATTTAGAGAACCAGTGAGAAGCATAATTAGATGATCAGAAACTGAGTACTACATTTAAATGGAAGTTAGAATTAAGAATGCCCAATTTGTTTTGATGTCTGTTGTTCGCTTTTGTACACACACTGCAAATGTGCTTATAAGGAGGTGGGCTCGGAAGAGAGCTTGCTAGAGGTCAGCTCCATCCCGAACAACACAGGGGGGAACATAGAGGCAGAATAATCCTCTCCCCCTGTGCACCGGTCCTCCCCAGTAGTCCACCTGGGGGGTCGAAGAAAGAAGAATCCGAGGGCGTTTCTTCACTCCAAGAGGAGGTGACAAGGAGGCCTGAAGCGTGACAGGCTGAAACTCGAGTCTGAAGCTAAAAGGACAGCTGGGTTGTGGGAAAATTGGAAAACAATGGAGGTGTTGGGGTTGATAAGTGTCATAACGTGTTTGTTTGTTTGGAGACAAGTCCTGGTGTGAGTTGGGCTGGCAAGCCAGCCCAAAGAGGAGGAGATGTCGAGGAAAACCTGTTATTTTACTGTTACTTGGTTATCATTTACAGGCACTGTCACTGTCATTATGCGAATGCCGCTGGGTCCATGTTTGGCCGGTTCGTACTGTCACGGCTGCCGAGGCGAGCCGTGTGGTATGAAGGGAGAAAGGACCCAAAACGCAGGCAGTAGATGATAATGCTGGTGATGTTTTATTTACACAATGGTGAGATGGCAAAACAGGCAAGAGGGAAGACAAAACTAAAGACCTAAACTGGGAAAGCTAAATGACAAACCTGAGAGGGTACCAGAATGGGGTGAGAGGCAGAGAGACACAGACGAGGGACAGGCCACCGTGGACCACAGACTGTCACGGAGTAATACAGACGAACCGGCAACAGGCAGGAGAACACACAGGGCTTAAATACACACACACCAGTAATCAGGGGATGAGGGACAGGAGGGCAACACAGCTGGGAGAAATCAGAGCTGACGGGACAGGGGAAAAGTAAACTGAACACACTCACATCAGACACAGACCTTCACAATAAAACAGGAAACTCAGACACGGGGAACCAAACAAGACACAGATCTAAACAGACAGCTTCACAAACAGACGGGGTGACACCATAGACAGACAGAGACACAGACTCAAAGGCAGACCGAATATAACACATAGAACTCAAACAATAATAATAATCATCATCAAAATAACCTAGAAAATGATAACTAAAAGCACTGGGTCACCGACCCAAGACCATGACAAAAAAGTGATTGGGCTGAACCTTGTTTCTTGAACAAACACTATTGAAAAAGTGGAAAGAGTAAAGATAAATCCATTATTCAATTTCTTTGTGAACATGTCCATTGTGTTTGATGTGGGTTGTTAGATCAAAACATTTTAAGCTCCTTAAGTATTTCAAGGCTGTATCAAAAGTTTATTCAAGTTAAAATATTGTGGTCAAACATTCTCCTTTTTTTGTTTATACTTTCCAAATGTGTAAGTTTATGGTTTTAGGATATGGATCTGTGATGGAAAAAATCAGTTTCCGCCTGTTATCATCATCAACAAAGCTATATGTATCAGCATATATTTACTTACAGAACTTTTTTGGAGGCTTTGACAACTGGCAGCAGCCTCAGAAGAGCCTCCTCTGAAGCAGAGTATTTCTGCAGGTCAAACACATCCAGATCTTCTGATGACAGTAAGATGAAGACCAGAGCTGACCACTGAGCAGGAGACAGTTCATCTGTGGAGAGACTTCCTGATCTCAGGGACTGTTGGATCTCCTCCACTAGAGAACAATCATTCAGTTCATTCAGACAGTGGAACAGATTGATGCTTTTCTCTGCAGACAGATTCTCACTGAGCTTCTCCTTGATGTACTGGACTGTTTTCTGATTGGTCTGTGAGCTACTTCCTGTCTGTGTCAGCAGACCTCGTAGGAGAGTCTGATTGGTCTGCAGGGAAAGACCCAGGAGGAAGCGGAGGAACAAGTCCAGGTGTCCATTTGGACTCTGTAAGGCCTTGTTCACAGCACTCTGGTGGACAGATGGTTTAAACCACCAGGAGGTTGTTTGTTGTTGTTCCAGCAGATTGAGTCCAGAGTTGCTGAAGGTCAGATGGACATGAAGAGCAGCCAGAAACTCCTGAACACTCAGATGGATGAAGCAGAACACCTTGTCCTGGTACAGTCCTCTCTCCTCTTTAAAGATCTGTGTGAACACTCCTGAGTACACTGAGGCTGCTCTGATATCGATGCCACACTCTGTCAGGTCTGATTCATAGAAGATCAGGTTTCCTTTCTGCAGCTGATCAAAAGCCAGTTTCCCCAGAGACTCCATCATCTTCCTGCTCTCTGGACTCCAGTGTGGATCTGTCTCAGCTCCTCCATCATACTTGACCTTCTTCACTTTGGCCTGAACCACCAGGAAGTGGATGTACATCTCAGTCAGGGTCTTGGGCAGCTGTCCTCCCTCTCTGGTTTCCAGCACATCCTCCAGAACTGTAGCAGTGATCCAGCAGAAGACTGGGATGTGACACATGATGTGGAGGCTTCGTGATGTCTTGATGTGGGAGATGATCCTGCTGGCCTGCTCCTCATCTCTGAATCTCTTCCTGAAGTACTCCTCCTTCTGTGGGTCAGTGAACCCTCTGACCTCTGTCACCATGCCAACACAGTCAGGAGGGATCTGATTGGCTGCTGCAGGTCGTGTGGTTATCCAGAGGCGAGCAGAGGGAAGCAGTTTCCCCCTGATGAGGTTTATCAGCAGCACATCCACTGAGGTGGACTTTCTAGGGTCAGTTAGGATTGTAGTTTTGTGGAAGTCCAGAGGAAGTCGACACTCATCCAGACCATCAAAGATGAACACAACCTGGAAGTCTTCAAAGCTGCAGATTCCTGCTTCTTTGGTTTCAGTAAAGAAGTGATGAACAAGTCCCACCAAGCTGAACTTTTCCTCTTTCAGCACATTCAGCTCTCTGAAAGTGAATGGAAATATGAACTGGATGTCCTGGTTGGCTTTGTCTTCAGCCCAGTCCAGGCTGTATTTCTGTGTTAAGACTGTTTTCCCAATGCCAGCCACTCCCTTTGTCAGCACTGTTCTGATTGGTTCATCTCTTCCAGGTGAGTCTTTAAAGATGTCTTCTTGTCTGATTGTTGTTTCTGGTCTGTCTGGTTTCCTGGATGCTGTTTCAATCTGTCTGACCTCATGTTCATCATTGACCTCTGCAGTCCCTCCCTCTGTGATGTAGAGCTCTGTGTAGATCTGATTAAGGAGGGTTGGGTTTCCTACTTTAGTGATCCCCTCAAACACCCACTGGAACTTCTTCTTCAGAGTAGATTTAAGGTTACGATGACAGACTGTAGCTTGAAGTTCTGAATAAGAAGAAATGTGCAGAGTATCATTTGAAAGTGGAAATAAACAATTCCAAAAAGAATGAATGATGTTACATCTCTTGAGACAGTAGAAAATGTTCACTGATCCAGCAGCTTTACACTTTAGAGAAATCCTCTTACTGCTCTGCAGACGGTCAGCCAGCTCCTCCTGCTTCATTTTCCTCAGAAAGTTCAGTGTGATCTTCACCAATGCGTCTCTGTTGCTACTCTCCTCATCATCCTCCCTCTTACTCTCTAAGCATTCTGGGTAACCTGGACTCAGAACCTTCTGGATCTTCTTCAGCTCGTTCTTCACAAAAGTGATGATGTTGTCCTCCAGCAGCTGGAACAGAATATTTATGAATGAGCCAATCAGACTGAAATCATGGAGCCAAACATCAGATCCATGTTGGACACACTGACGATCCACTGGTCTACAAAGAGCAGCATGGAGATGACTGTGAACAGAACAGATGTAACAGTAGTTGTTGTACATGTACAGACCATAAATATGGAGTCCAGCTGTGTTTGATGCTGCTGGGCAGACTGACCACTGGGAACCTCTGAGCTCTGCTGGTCCACTCTGTGGAGGAACCATGAAGAAGTAGATCAACACAGGATAAAGATCCAGGAGTTTCTGCTCAAATAACTTCATCTGAATCAAGTACAGGTTTGTCAAGTTTCAACTCTCATATAGTGAAAATATTGGGCATTTTCGGTCTGTTTTTATGGACTCGCTTTCAGTCGTGATGGATAATGTTGCAGAAGCTCAGAACAAAGATTGAGATTTCATTTCATTCTGAAAATAAAAATGAAATAAAAAAATCACTCAAGTATATTGAAGATGCCTCTTGGCATGGTATGAGTCAATGAACACCCCGGATTTTATTTTACTGAAGAGTCAATATATCCAAGCACATGTGCGTATAATGGACAAAACATTTACATAACGTTCTGGCTGAATTACAAAACAGAGGTGGCTCATGACAGACGAAATGGTGCACAATGATCATTTAACCAAATACCCTACATGTATGAAAAATTACCCGGAGTGTGTGCATTTATAATCTAGTTTGAGTTAGTGTGCTCATCTCTTCCCAGCACAACCAGTTTGGCTTCAAACCAAAGCATGGCACTGACATGTGCATATATGCACTCAAGGAAATAATCAGTTTGTATAGGGCTAAAAATTCATCTTCCTCAATGTGTTCCTCAATGTGTTTCATTGATGCCTCCAAAGTTTTTGATCAAGTGAACCACAGAAAAACTTTTGATAAATTCAAGTTACGGGAGTTCCTGGATATATTGTGAACAGTTTGGTACGGAAGCTGCTCTGCCAGCAGCCTTAAATCACTACAGAGGGTGGTGAAGGCATCAGAGCACATCACTGGCACGAGGCTTCCTGCCATT
The DNA here is from genome assembly GCF_964374335.1 of Astatotilapia calliptera. Lineage (NCBI taxonomy): Eukaryota > Metazoa > Chordata > Actinopteri > Cichliformes > Cichlidae > Astatotilapia > Astatotilapia calliptera. Next base: position 9,638,140 of record NC_137424.1, on the reverse strand, counting down.
CAGGACATTTATCCTCAGCGATGCCTCCGTAAAGCACACAGCATCATAAAGGACCACAGCCACCCAGCACATCAGCTCTTCTCCTTGTTACCATCTGGCAGACGTTACAGGAGCCTGTCTGCTCGGACTTAAAAACAGTTTTTACCACCAAGCCATACGACACCTCAACCACAACACTTAAACACACACAACACAGCACTCAGAAGCTACCCTGCAGCTTCACAAGTACTCTGTTTAATCTACACTGGTCACTTCACTTTATTGTTATTGATATTTATATTTAAAAGTGCAATGCTTTGATTTTCTGCTGCTCATTCCTGTGCAATTGTCATGGTCCTGGGTCGGTGACCCAGTGCTTTTAGTTTGTTATCATTTTCTAGGTGATGATGATGGTTTGAGTTCTATGTGTTATATTCGGTCTGCCTTTGAGTCTGTGTCTCTGTCTGTCTATGATGTCACCCCGTCTGTTTGTGAAGCTGTCTGTTTAGATCTGTGTCTTGTTTGGTTCCCCGTGTCTGAGTTTCCTGTTTTATTGTGAAGGTCTGTGTCTGATGTGAGTGTGTTCAGTTTACATTTCCCCTGTCCCGTCAGCTCTGATTTCTCCCAGCTGTGTTGCCCTCCTGTCCCTCATCCCCTCATTACTGGTGTGTGTATTTAAGCCCTGTGTGTTCTCCTGCCTGTTGCCGGTTCGTCTGTATTACTCCGTGACAGTCTGCGTTCATCTGCATTCATCCGTGTATCTCTGCATTTTTGGTATCCTCCGTCAGTCTACGTCTCTCTGCCTTTCACCCCGTGTCCTGAGGATTTCTAGTTGCTCTTTAGTTTTCCCAGTTTAGGTTTCCGTTAGTTTGTCTCATGATTCGTTGTCTGTCCTGCCACTGTCACCTGTAAATAAACCCTCACTCATATCATCAGTCGGCTGTCTGCATTTTGGGTCCTCCTTTTCCTCCACACCACACGGCTCTCCCCGCCAGCAATGTCCCATCTGCCCTCCCGTCATATTTCTTCTCAAGATTTTCTTATTTAATCACTAGTGTACATATATTTATATTTATCTTTTACCATGTCTCTCCAATATTTTGCTCCTTACTATTTTTCTATTTTTTTATTATTTTATTTTATTATATTTTCTCCTACTGTATCAAGCTGCTGAGTGACTGCTGCTCGTCAAACACATTTCATTGCAATGTTGACCCTGTGCTAACTTGCATATGACAAATAAAACTGAAAACTGAGATTCAGGATATCTACTGTGTCCACCGAAAAACAGTTTAAACACCATGAAACAGTTTCACCCTATTAACAGCAAAGACCTGGAGGACATCTTAGGTCAACTGAACTCCTCTTGCTGTTTCGATGTCCTGCCAACAAGTTTTTTCAAAAAGGTCTCAAAGACTTTGGAGTCAGACCTGTTACAGATCGTCAACTTTTCTTTAATATCAGGTGTGTTTCCAGAACCACTAAAAAATTGCTGTAATAAAACCTATACTGAAAAAGGACGATCTTGACAAGACACAAATGAACAACTACAGGCCGATCTCAAATCTCCCATTTTTAAATAAGATCATTGAAAAAGCAGTTCAATTACTTCTTAAAACAGAATAACTGCTACGATGCCTTCCAGTCAGGTTTTAGACAGAACCACAGCACTGAAACCGCTCTGACCAAAGTGTTTAATGACATTTGTCTGAATACAGACAGTGGAAAAATGTCAGTCTTAGTTTTACTGGATCTCAGTGCAGCATTTGATACAGTTGACCACAACATATTACTCAAACGACTGGAGAACTGGGCAGGTCTTTCAGGAATTGTACTAAACTGGTTCAAAACATACTTAGAAAACAGGAAATACTTTGTATCAATAGGTAACTTCACATCTGAGCAGACAAGTATCACATGTGGAGTTCCCCAAGGTTCCATCTTGGGACCCCTTCTGTTTAACATCTACATGCTCCCACTGGCACAGATTATAAACAACAACAAAATAAACTATCACAGCTATGCAGATGACACACAAATATATATCACAATGTCACCAGGAGACCGAGGCCCTGTACAGGCTCTTGGTAAATGCATTGAGGAAATTAATGACTGGTTGTGCAACAATTTTCTCCAGCTAAACAAAAACAAAACTGAAGTAATAGTCTTTGGCGCCAAAGAAAAACGATTACAGGTCACCAGAGAACTTCAATCTATACATCTAAAAACCACAAACCAGGCGAGAAATTTGGGTGTAGTGATGGATGCAGACCTAAACTTAGAAAAACACATTAAGACATTAACAAAATCAGCTTACTATCAGAGATATATTCTAAAACACTTCTTCAGCAGAGAATCAGAGAGGAGAAACACAGATTTTCTTGCTAGCAAGGGCAGCCTCCTGAGCTCACACACCAAGAGTGAGACTCCAAGATTCGCAAATGAGAGACTGCCCCAGTCTCTCAGTGGGTGCTTGCTCCTTACATTGGAATGTGTGTGTGTGTGTGTGTGTGTGTGTGTGTGTGTGTGTGTGTGTGTGTGTGTGTGTGTGTGTGTGTGTGTGTGTGTGTGTGTGTGACCCCATAAACAACTTCCCTGATGTCTCAACAATACCTGGAAAAACTAGTGCATTCATTCATCTTTAGCAGGCTTGATTACTGTAACAGCATCTTTACAGGTCTTACAGGTTTTAATTTAATTTAATTAATTAAATTTAATAACTGACTGCCACTCATTATCACCCTACCAAGGCAGATACTATAATTATACAGGGAGTGCAGAATTATTAGGCAAATGAGTATTTTGTCCACATCATCCTCTTCATGCATGTTGTCTTACTCCAAGCTGTATAGGCTCGAAAGCCTACTACCAATTAAGCATATTAGGTGATGTGCATCTCTGTAATGAGAAGGGGTGTGGTCTAATGACATCAACACCCTATATCAGGTGTGCATAATTATTAGGCAGCGTCCTTTCCTTTGGCAAAATGGGTCAAAAGAAGGACTTGACAGGCTCAGAGAAGTCAAAAATAGTGAGATATCTTGCAGAGGGATGCAGCAGTCTCAAAATTGCAAAGCTTCTGAAGCATGATCATCGAACAATCAAGCGTTTCATTCAAAATAGTCAACAGGGTCGCAAGAAGCGTGTGGAAAAACCAAGGCGCAAAGTAACTGCCCATGAACTGAGAAAAGTCAAGCGTGCAGCTGCCAAGATGCCACTTGCCACCAGTTTGGCCATATTTCAGAGCTGCAACATCACTGGAGTGCCCAAAAGCACAAGGTGTGCAATACTCTGAGACATGGCCAAGGTAAGAAAGGCTGAAAGACGACCACCACTGAACAAGACACACAAGCTGAAACGTCAAGACTGGGCCAAGAAATATCTCAAGACTGGTTTTTCTAAGGTTTTATGGACTGATGAAATGAGAGTGAGTCTTGATGGGCCAGATGGATGGGCCCGTGGCTGGATTGGTAAAGGGCAGAGAGCTCCAGTCCCACTCAGACGCCAGCAAGGTGGAGGTGGAGTACTGGTTTGGGCTGGTATCATCAAAGATGAGCTTGTGGGGCCTTTTCGGGTTGAGGATGGAGTCAAGCTCAACTCCCAGTCCTACTGCCAGTTTCTGGAAGACACCTTCTTCAAGCAGTGGTACAGGAAGAAGTCTGCATCCTTCAAGAAAAACATGATTTTCATGCAGGACAATGCTCCATCACACGCGTCCAAGTACTCCACAGCGTGGCTGGCAAGAAAGGGTATAAAAGAAGAAAAACTAATGACATGGCCACCTTGTTCACCTGATCTGAACCCCATTGAGAACCTATGGTCCATCATCAAATGTGAGATTTACAAGGAGGGAAAACAGTACACCTCTCTGAACGGTGTCTGGGAGGCTGTGGTTGCTGCTGCACGCAATGTTGATGGTGAACAGATCAAAACACTGACAGAATCCATGGATGGCAGGCTTTTGAGTGTCCTTGCAAAGAAAGGTGGCTATATTGGTCGCTGATTTGTTTTTGTTTTGTTTTTGGATGTCAGAAATGTATATTTGTGAATGTGGAGATGTTATATTGGTTTCACTGGTAAAAATAAATCATTGAAATGGGTATATATTTGTTTTTTGTTAAGTTGCCTAATAATTATGCACAGTAATAGTCACCTGCACACACAGATATCCCCCTAAAATAGCTAAAACTAAAAACAAACTAAAAACTACTTCCAAGAACATTCAGCTTTGATATTAATGAGTTTTTTTGGGTTCATTGAGAACATGGTTGTTGTTCAATAATAAAATTATTCCTCAAAAATACAACTTGCCTAATAATTCTGCACTCCCTGTATAGAATACAATACAATACAGTATATAAAATTAACCCTCATGTTTGCCTAACTGGAACAATTTTGTCTATGAAAGAATTCTGTGTTGGGGTTTGGATAGTGTTCTGCTGTCTGCATCTCAGTCTTATTAGTTATCACTTGCTGTTGTTTATGGTACCTAATAGTTATATTTATATTTCAGAGCTATGGCCCAGCAGCATGACCATTTCAACAAAGATGTTATACTACTTCCAATTCCATCATGGGGAGTAGTGTGCAAACAAGGTTCAAAATTATGGTTACAAAAACATGGGCACATCCTCAGTGCTTTTGAATTCCAGAAGACCTGGGACAACCAAACTGTCGTGAAACACATCAAGGAAAGCTTTGGTGAACGCATTCCAGAGGATATCAGGTAAAATACTATTGTTTATTGTTACTGTGTGTATTCATGTAATGACTTGTACTTAAAGATAATATACCAAAGTAAAGAAGTTTAAAATATTATTCATCATTATAAAAACATATGGACTATACCAGTAGAATTTAAAAGTCATACACACAAACAAACAGAACAGTACATAATAAAATATTTAACTAATATTTAAAATATTTAACTAATTAGCAATTGCTGTTGTCCCTATTTATTTTTTGTAGCCTTGAGTTTCTAATGGCTTGTGGCAATAAGCTGGTGTCTCCAAAGCTCCAAGATGGTCAGGAGCTGAATGGGTCGCTGATCCTAAAGGTTTTTAAAACCAAAGCCCTCTGTGTAAGGCCATCAAGGACACTTTTAGTAAGTTCCTAAAAGGATGAAAAGTAATCATGATTTGGAAAAAAAACATGTCAACTATTGGGCTTCTAGAAAAATAGAATATATTTATTTAAAACAAGTGTTTGGGAGCAATCAATATGGATATTTCTTATTTCAATCTTTTTAACATAAGCTATAATTACTTTGATATGTGTTTTTTGTCTTTCTCTGTTGAAGAGTGAATCAGACAGTGTTGGTCAAGTTACTTGAAAAAAGTAATCAGTAACTAATTACTGATTACTTCCCCAAAACAGTAATCCCATTACTTTACTGATTACTTATTTTCAAAAGTAATTGATTGCTTAGTTTTCTGGCGATTCTTCAGATGATGAGGATTTAAATCAAGCTATAATTGCGAGCTTGGAGAATCAGATGTGAGGAACAAACATCTGTGATTGTGCGTCCAAAGGCTTTAAACATCTGCTTTATCCGTAACGACAGTATCAAACTAGGGAGCACTGTTTTACTAAAATTCAACATTTCAACATTTTCAGATGAAAATTTGGCTGCTATTTTTCACTGTAACACCCCCACAATGTCATTTTTGTGATATTCTTGGAGATTCCATTGTTTATATTTATGCTTTTGGTGTGAGGGTATCTAATGTACACGTTGTCACTGTGTTTTTGTGCTGCCAGCTGTGAGGGCTCTGCTTTTGCTTTGAGCAGTCTGTTTTTATTTTGTCTCGTGAGGGTGTGTTTGTCAAACGAGATCCACGTCAGTTTGATTTTGTTACCACGAACTTTGTGTGAAGTTCACAACAGGCCACAGGCGCGATCCAGGTGAACGACTCCTGGGATCACCAGGAAATGAACAAAACACCCATTTTCTTCATCTTCTGTGGAATTTCTTTCTGGAGGGAAGGCAGAGGAACAACGCTACAATCTCCAGCACAGGTGGGATATTTGATAATTCCTCACATCCTGGGTTCAGTCAGGACTGCTCCTCAACAGTGGCTTAGATATTTAGGAGCGACTGGAAGTCATAAACAAGAAGAGTAAAAAAAATTGACCATGAACAGAACAGGAAACAGCTGACAGCAGCCACACCCACAGGTGCCATCTTGACAACCCTATGACAGGCAGTCTGGAGCTGAGCCAGCATGAACAGCACTGTGGTTCAGTGTTGTCCTGATGGAGTAACAGCAGCCAGTATGATCCAGGCTTTAGCTGCTGGGTCTCTGTGTGACCTCTCAGACTGTTTAACAGATCAGACACAAAGAGAATCAGAGCAGCTCTGTTCTTTAAAGACAAACATGAACCCACTCAGGTCACACTTTCCCCACAGATATGAGCATCACTGTCCTCAAACAGCAAATGACCAAGTCGAACATTTGGATCTTTTCTCTTTCATTGTTTTCTTTTTAATGAATCTTTGTAACAATCTGAGGATGTTTCAGGTCATATTTATCCAGGAAACACAAACATGTAAAGGAGTCATCACAGCTCTCTGACCTCGTTGCTCCAGGTTCACCACTGAAGGCTGGAGGTCGATCTTTGGACCGGTCACTCCTCACAGACGGACAGCTGGACCCTGCAGACTGTGACCTCTGACCTCTGCAGACACAAACATGATTGAAGCAGCTGTGATCACACAGACTGCAGATAATGCAGCTGTTTCCTGTCAGTAACATCCTCTTAGATTAGAGTTCAGCTTTTTACAGGAAAACTGGACAAAACTGATTTTTGTTACAAACTCATTTTCATTTCCTCTCAGCTCACAAACACAGTCAGACAATCAACCAGAGTCAACACTGATTATAATGTCAGTGCAGAATTATTTCTGTTACTCAGTGAGTTCAGCTCTCTGACCTCGTTGCTCCAGGTTCACCACTGAAGTTTGGAGGTCGACCTTTGGACCGGTCACTCCTCACAGACGGACAGCTGGACCCTGCAGACTCTGCTCTGTCCTCCTCTTCCTCCATCATCATCTTCTTGTGGACTTCAGTCAGTCTGAGAGGGAAACCACAAACACTCAGTGAGTTCACATTAACAAGAGTAACTGAGTTACAGTCGCTGACCTCTGACCTGCCATGTGACCTAGAAACCAGGTCATATGATCCATATCAGAGATCACAGAAACCTGATCTCACCTGCTGGCTCTGACATTTAAGACCTTCCAACAACAAAACACAAAAAGCAAGAAACTGACAGAACATTAGGAACAGCAATGAGTCTGCTACAGTCAGCTCTCTGTAAACTGCCACCTCAGTTTGAATTAAAGCTCTTTTATGGTCACTCATACCATTTAGGATCACATGAAGTTCACACATGATATCTGTGACTGTCCTAGTTTAACATGCAACGTTCATGTTGATGCAGATCTCAGCTCCGAATCAGCTCTGCTGAATTATGTAAAGTTTCTCTGACATCAGGGATCAGACGCTTCCATGAACACACCTCCATGTTTCTGTTTCTCTGACACACTGAATTCAAACAGTCTGAGGAAACAAGGATGAACTTAGAGCTCCTTCAGGCTCTGACTCACTGACATTTGCGACGAGTGGAATAATACCATACAGCTGTTACAACTGCACACATTTTTAAATCTTGGTTTATAACAGCACGAGTTCAAACTAAACTAAACTCCTCACTGACATCCTGAAACATGAGCCAGAGCTTTAACTCCTGGATGTAACCCTGACATTGTCCCTGCTGCTGCTCTGAGAACCAGAATCTCTTTCTTTCTTTTCTCGTTCAGGAACATGAGGACCAGCTCATCATCGCTTTGTGTCATTTTCTTTTCACAGTCCAGTTTCTGAGGAGAAATTTTCCATAAAAACATGCTGTTTCTAGCTTACATCGTCATTTCGGATCCGTAAAATTCAGAATTTCATGTCGTTTTCACGCAACGTGTTGAATGTGTAAGTTTAACTTTCGATCCGAGGCTACAGAACAAACATCCAGGACTAAAATCAAAGCGACAGCAGAGCGATCAGATAAAGAAACGTCCTTACAAACCAAATATTCACAGCACATTTCTCTTTGTGGCAGAAACATCTGTTTCACATCATGTACAGCGGCCTCACTCAGGGCCTCGTTGGTCCAGCTGTGAGTCCAGTAAAAGTTGAAGTACTAATTCAGTTCCTTTACTAAACTAAATGTAAAAAGTACAGGTTCTGAAATATACTCAAAGTAAGAAAGTAAAACTAACTCGTTTCTACCACCTGCTTTTGTCCAAAGCTCACTGAACCTTATATTAATATAATAATTAAATATCAGTAGATGGAAATACAAGCTTTTTAATTCTGATTGTACTCAGCTTGAATCAAAGAACAGTTAGTCTGCCTCAGTTTTTTTGCAGGATGTTGCTGCATTTGAAATGACCTGGCACTTTAAAAATGATTTTCCCTTTATTCTCCTCTTCAGTAGGCTAGCTAGATGCTAAAGTACCACAACTGCAACTTATGGACACCTGCAGTCATTCACTGTCCCACTTTAAACCCACGAGTTTGGCATATGTCATCTCTTCTAATGTGACATCTGCTGGTGAGAAGAAGAGGCTGCTTTTCATGCGTTTCTATTGAGGCTTAGCTGTTTGGCCGCTTGTAGTGATGTAAAATAAGAACGCCCCAAAAATGTGTTAAACAGAAAGTAATTGTTATGGTCCTGGATCTCTGACCCAGTGCTCATGTGTTTTGTGGGTTAATTAATATTCTTTGATTTAGTGTTAATCATGGCTCAGTTTCCTTGCATCCCCTGTGTACAGTGGCGGTTTTTGATACGAGCGACATGGACCGCTGCTCACAACTCGCACGATAAAACAAAATAAAAACAAATCAACAAACACAGAAACTGAAGATATCATGATACAGACTAGTAATTTGCCCCGATGTGTTTTCTATACTCTATCACACACATATACGTGAAAAGTGAGCGCGACGGCCCTCGGTACACCTGGAGTCCCAGAAAGAAGAGAAACCCTAAACAAACCACATCTTTGCACTAAGGTGTCGGTCTGTTAGGTTATGTTGTGGTGATTCTCAGGTTGGGGGATGGGTGTTCATACTGGAGTGCAAAATTAAAACCAATGGAAGATGGACAAGAAAAGGTCAAAGGTCATCAGGCTCTCAGTTTAGAAAAAAGAGAAAAGAAGAGGAGGAGCAAGTGAAAGATAAATGTAAGCAGATGTGACTTGGGATGATGGCAGTTATAACAGGATAACATTCATTAGTAGGGAAACCTGCTGTTTACCTTTGTTAGCCACTTGGCTATGATAGCAAACAGTAGATAGACAGTAGACACTGATGTGGCTTACTGAATCTTTTGCACTGTGTTCAGTATTAATTAGCCATTAATTAGAAGAAGAGATGTATTGTTGATTTGTCTGTTATTCTCAGTGTGTGATGAATTATAATGGCTGTTTGTTAGCCAGTGCTATCTATCTGTGCTACCTCTCTGCATCAGACACAGGCTGGACTTTAAAATCAATGAGACGATCTAAAGACGCGTCACTCTGTAAGGACACACAGCTGGGTCCAGGTTCAGGTCCAGCAGGTCTCCCATGGATCCTGTCAGAGAAGAAAAATGTGTTTTGAGAATGAGCAGAAGGAAACTCCAAAGTAGTGTTTCACAGTGTAAGAACAGAGCGCCACCCAGGGGTCATTTACACTGTGCAGGACTATTGATGGTCCCACTGTGAGCAGCAGGAGTTTAAATGTTGGACATGTTTGATAGAAATAAGGAATAAAGGTTCAGTGACTTCCTTTGAGATGCAGTTTAGAGACCAGGAAACATCAAACAGTTCATTTAAATCAGATAAACTGACATCAAAGAGTTCATGTTGCTAACAGCTCACCTCTCTGCAGCAGACACAGAGCTGGGTGGAGGTCCAGGCTGGTTCCTGTGAATAATGATGCAGCAGTGATGTGAGTGCTGAGCTGTGACATGGAGAAGAGTCATGGACAGTTAGAGATGGTCATCTCACCTCTGAGCTTTGGTCTGGCTCTCATGTTCCCCACACAGAGTGCTTTTAGAGGGAGGGACTCCCTCCTCTCTGTCCTCACACTGATCCATGCTGCTCAATTCACATCAGCTCACACACACTTTCTACCTGCAGAGGAAACACAAATCATTCATGTGCACATCAGCTGAGAGCTGCAGAGGTCGTGTCCAATGTGTTGGACTAACATCTGAGACGCAGCTTTCATCAGTTCACTACAAAAAGTGTCACAGAGCCGAGTTCAGCCTCCTGCAGCATCTGGACTCCCCAGGAACCTATGCCAGGATCCTGTTTGTGGACTTCAGCTCTGCCTTCAACACCATCCTTCCAGACCATCTCCAAGGCAAGCTTACCCAGATGAGTCTGCCTGATCCTGGTGCAGCCACAACAACCTGGTGCTGAATGCCCAGAAGACAGTGGAGATTATTGTGGACTTCAGGAAGCACACAGCCCCACTCCCCCCCATCATCCTGTCTGACACCCCCATCACCTCTGTGGACTCATTCCGCTTCCTGGGTACCACCATCACCCAGGACCTGAAGTGGGAGCCCACCATCACCTCCGTCATTAAGAAAGCCCAGCAGAGGATGTACTTCCTGAGGCAGCTGAAGAAATTCAACCTGCCAACACGGACGATGATGCAGTTCTACACTGCAATCATCGAGTCCATCCTCACCTCCTCCATCACCGTGTGGTACGCTGGAGCCACTATCAGGGACAAACAGAGACTGCAGCGTGTTGTGCGCTCTGCTGAGAAGGTGATTGGCTGCAGACTCCCATCTCTGCAGGACCTGTACACCTCCAGGACATTGCGGCGTGCAGCTCGGATCTCAGCTGACCCTTCTCACCCTGGACACAGTCTGTTTGACCTGCTGCCCTCAGGCAGGAGGCTCCGGTCCATTCGCACCAGAACCTCTCGCCATAAGAACAGTTTCTTCCCCTCTGCTGTCGGACACATGAACAATAACCACATGACTGTCCCCGCCACTAACACATGACCCTACACTGTGTCACTGCATCATTCCATGTTTGGCACTGATCACCACCTGCACTCATGTATATATCTTTCTACGTAGCACTCTTAATTCTTATTCTTATGTTTCTTTAAGCGTTGTCTGACAGTATGTTTGCACTGAAGCACCGCAGCAATTTCCTAATGTTGTAAACCTGCTCAACATTTGGCAATAAAACCCTTTCTGATTCCAAATCCTCCATTACTGTAGTTCTACAAAGCAGCAGGTCCAACATGGCTGCAGACAGCAGCTTTTTATGTCAGTAACAATGTCCAGGACCGAGCTGACTGCTTAAGTTGACCCACACTGTGTGATCTTTGGACCATTTTGAGACCATTTTTCACTCGTGTGACTGTTTTGGGGATCGGCCCGAGTTTGCCCTTCATCGTGTGTTGTGCATCGTGTAATACACATGGGGTAATGAGAAGCAATTAACACCTCAGGCTCCTGATCAGCAATCACAAGAAAATCAAATCTATTTGCATCAGGGCTGTATAGTGTGAGACCCTGCATCGTGACCTACAAACTTCTAACCCCTGAGATTCAGTTATTTGAGCAGTTTGAGCACAAGCCGAATAAGGCGAGTGAAAAAATCACAGTGTATACCCAGCGAGACAGTTCATACTCTGACAACTAGCAGCATTTAGTTCTCCAGCAGTTCACCGGCAGGGACAGCTCAGCAGGTAGAGGGGTCGCCCCATGATTGGAAGGCCAGGGATTCGAATTCACTGAACGGCTACCCTGAGGTACCCTTGAGCAAGGTACCGTCCCTACACACTGCTCCCCGGGCGCCCAACGGCTGCCCACTGCTTCACTGAGTGAATGGGTTAAATGCAGAGAGGAATTACCCCACGGGGATCAATAAAGTACACATTATTATCTTTAATCCTTATTATCTGCTCCTCTCACCTCTGTTTACCTCTGACAACAAGAACATTTAGCCAACAGTTTATTAGCTTTGGTGAAATTATGAACAGGCATCAGTGCGGTCACCTATACTGTCCTTTCAAGATTCTTGATTTGTCACGTGCACAGTTATACAAGCACAACACACAGTGAAATGTATCCTGACGCGCTCCTCGACTGTGCACAAAGACACAGAACATTATATACATGAAGTGAATATATACAGGAGGACATTATGTGCAGTTAGCAGCATTTAGCTTTAGTGCTGAAGCAGCAGGACCAGTTCATCTGCAACAAACAGGCGTTCATTGGCTCTTAAAACAATGGTGCTTTGCACCAAAGTCTTTTGGACTGTCCCTGATATCAGTGCTGTTATTCAACTTATTTACTGTTTCACAGGAAAACGTATTTAACATGTTAAAGAGCTAAAGCACGACGTCACAGATGATACTGAAGCAAACAATCAGTCCAGACTGAGCTCTTCATCGTTGGTACCGTTGCTTTGTTTTTAGGCAGCAGCAGTGAAAGCTGAAGAAAACAAAGTGTAAATGTTGATGAAGGTTCAACTTTGCCAGCACGTCTCCTCTGCCTGCAAACGATGGAGAGAGATGCTGGTGAAGTTTAGACCTTTGACCCACAGGAAGCTTTTTAAAGACACAACGATCAGGTTAGTGAAGGTGAGCATGACAAACTGAGCTGATCAGTCATTGTTCAGGTTTTTGTAAAACATGTGATCAGACTGATTTGTGTTTGTGTTGGATTGAAAGCAGCATTTGTGAGTCCTCAGAGGTTACACACAAACCAATGCACACATTATAAATATTAGTTTACACTGATGGATCATGTTGAACCTATTGGTAGCATTTTGGAGGCATATTTCTCTCCATACATTTCACTGGTTACAGTTTGTTGTCCTATTAAACAAGCTGCAGATCTGAGCATTTAAAGAGTGTCGGAGTGAAAAACATCCCTGAGTGGAAACAGAATCCAACAGGAACGAGCAGCAGAGCGCTGACTGATGATGACTGCAGTAATGATGTGTTTGATTAAGTTTGAGCTGATGTCTAAAATAAATTGATAAATAATCTGTACACAGTTTGATTGGTTTGTTTTTCTAACCAGGACAGCAGAGAGACGAGGAGGAGGAGGAGAGACCAGAGGAGATGAAGAGTGCAGCAGATTGATGAAACAGTGAAGAAGAGGAAAGCGTCTGACAGAGCAGAGCCGGCTTAAAGGAGCCATTATGGCTCAATAGAAGCTCTGAGGTCACTCTGTCAACATGTCAGCACACAAGCTCACACATGACTGCTTCATCAACATGGAGCTCTGAGGGTTTATTAAAGGATCGCTGTGTGAAAGAGGCTCTGACACAGCTGACTGCAGCCTTTAGCTGTGAGCACACAGTGTCTCACATTTACATTCACTTTACTGTCAAACACAATAACTTTGAACAGCTGCTGTGGTTCCAGGGCTGAGCAGCCAGTGTTTCAGGATCCAGTGTTTCCCCTGATCAGGTCTCAGATATCTGCCTGCACTGACTGCAGGGCCCAGCTACAGGATCAGGTTCAGCTATAAATAGACTGCATGTTTTACAGGGCCTGTCAGCACTAAGGGAGAAGAGGACAAACTAAACAGGACACAAACAAACACACACAGTTTGTTTATGAAGAAGTCAGACTGTTTGATTCCAAGCGATCAATAATCTACAATCATGTGGATTTGTCTTCAAACACGAGTGATCAAAGTTTGTCCTGAAATAAGAGCTGAACATTTAGGTCCAAACATCACAGGAACAGTCAAAGTGTTCAAGGAGGAAACAAAGCAAACTTACAATTTGTTCACACAGCAACAACAAGCTCCAGCGTCTCCACCTGTCAGCTGCTCCAGCTGCTGCTCTTCTGCTGGACCTCAGACAGCAGGTGGTGCCGTCTCAGTGACTGGATGTTCTCTTCAAACTGATGAAATCTGAACATCAGCGCGTCACAGCGGGACACGAAACATCGCTCCGAGCTGTGTTTAGGAGGACTCAGTGGTGTGACGTTCAAAGACCGGTGACATTGATGCATTCAGGAACGTAGAGGTGTTCAGTAAATGTCACTGTTGTTCGTCTTCACTGGTCTGTGATGTCAGCACTAAAACTGCAGCTCACACTTCCAGTTACCTGCTCTCAGAGTGAGGTTAGTGCACGTGTGTCACAGTGGGACAGCCCACCCACGTGATCCTGTGACACACTCATGAATATTATACATCTGTGCTCTGCTGCAGCCTACAGCTCAGTGATGACAGAGAGCTGACTTTAAACACACATCCAGAAATAATGTTAGCACCGAGAGCAGAGCTGAAAGCATCCGTCCAATCGCTGATGGCCCCTGAAGGAGGCTGCAAAGAGCAGAGCTCATTGGCTGTGAGCTGTTTGTGACACCAGTTTCCCTGCTTGTTTCAAACGTCTCACTGGCATCAAATTTCAAGCGTGTGTTTAAAAGCAGGAACGTTTCCAGAGTTTGATCTGTCGTCTCTGTAGGATTTTACCTTCAATATGGACGCAAGTGACTGCAAATCACTGCTTTGTCTGCTTTTCATGGACACTTTACAAACATCACAGGAGCCAGAGATTAACAACAAGTGTGATTCAGTGCAGAGAGGTCTATTAACACAGTGTAGTGAGTGAAGAAGAAACACCCAGTGCATCATGGGAATGCCCCAGCAGCCTACACCTGTTACATCAATCATTTGCAGTCGGGTGGTGGGGCTGCACACAGGCACACACTCTGACGTTCAGCTTCCTCCTTCACATTCTTCATATATCCATGTTGGAGAGTGTAAATACCGGGGCTGAATGCCCTTTGTACCAGAAAATACAGCTCCTAACAACGCAAAGCTGTCAGCACAGGTGGTGAAAGTACACACAGCATTTATTTACGTAGAAGCACTGATACTAGTGTTGAAAAATACTCTAATAAAAAGTAAAGGCTCTGAAATGTGCTGGAAGTAAGAAAGTAAAAAGTAGCTGATTGTAGGACAATGGTAACCTATTGTGACTTTAACATTTATAATATAATACAATATTATTCTTTGCATTTGAAGCCACGTTAACTGCGACAGCTGAAGTTCCTGTATGAAGCCAACAAGTGTGAAAATCCAGAGTGAGTGTGTTTTCTTCAAAGCTCAGGTGGAACTTGGTGGACTAACATGCAAACTGAGGCTGCACTCAGGACTTTGTCACACTGGTATATGAAGAGTGGGCCCAAGAGAAAGTGTGCACACACAATGGTCACTTCATGCTGGCTCTTCTCCAGCCTCTGGTGTCACTTTGTCCTCACTTGTGTTGTTATTGCCTTATTTGTTGTGATTGAGGCTCTGTGAACACAAGCAGAGGCTTTTGCTTGGGAAGTAACCGTGAGCTGGTTTTCAGAGGCTTCTCTAACATTTAATGGTGCTGAAATATGTCAAACTTTTCTCCTCGACTTTAACAGCTGAGAGCATTTTGAGCACAGCGGAGAAAAAGGTATGCATGAAGGATTTTGATGTTTAAGTGTTGTCACTGCTGAGGATTGGTGGACGCAGATCTTCATTCACTTAACTGCTGTTTACAGGTTCAGAGTCTTCATCAGAACCAGCTCTTCTAATTGGACTTTGCTCTTAACTGTCTTTGAAAAGCAACAAATCCAGTAAATGTAGTTTAACGTTTGGTCTAAAAACGTGCTGTCAGCCCTGTGCTGAGAGGGCTGTGCTCATCCATCCGTCCTGTTCTAATAAAGCCACATTTCAGGAACACCTTCTTTAGATGTCTTCAGCTTTATTCATACAGCACAACTTAACACATTTAGTCTCAAAGCTCATTATATTTATATATAAGACTTTCTTGCTTTCACTGACTGTTTTAACCTCCTTCAGTTGGTAAATGAACCAACCCATGTTAAAGTTATGTTACGGACTGGCCACTCAAATTTTCAAAGTGCTGCTAGAATGGCTAAGGCATCTTTTTTTCCAAAGTCATTCTGGCTAATGGTCAAAACCCCCGTATGTTTTTTCAAATGTTTAATTCTGTTGTTAATCTTTGTTCTGATATGCCTTTACCATATTCACACGTTCTTTATGAGCGTTTTCAAATTCTTTTTATGTATCTTATCTATGTATCTATCTATCTTATGTATTTATCTTTTAGGTATGGACAGCTACACACTAAGGCTTTGAGCCTCAGTCCTGTCTGTTCACATTTTATTCTGTAAAAACTAAATTTTCACTGCTTCTATAACCTTTAGTGGGGAGAACATAGCTGGGATTTAATGATTTAACAAGTCTTTTGAATCCTTTGTCCTCCACAATGCTAAATGGCTGGGAGTCCTCGATCACCATGGTAACCAGGTCTTCATCTATTGGAGATTGTTCTCCTGAGGAAAGACAATAAAGATAAAGCACAAATATAAATATCACATACGTAACTTATTACAGTTGTATAATATTGTTATATCATTTAGTAACATTACTGCATGCTATATTATCATTGCATTTGATGGCTCACCTGGTCTTGCTCCACAATCAGTGTTCCCCTTATTCTCATGCAAAGCTCTGTAGTGCCTAAGCATGGATGAGGTGTTGTTGTTATATCCCAGCTCCCTGGCACATAGCAAACACTTCACCTTGTACAAAAGTACAGACAGCTTAACATAAATTGTATTGCACCATCAGTATCATGAAAATACATCTTCTGTAGAAATTTACATACCTTGTTGGGAGGAATAAGATCAAAATGTTCCCACACAGGGGAGGACATCCTCCTCTTCTTAGCTGGCTCCATTCTCTCCTGACTTTCTCTCCTCACTCTCATAAACCTCCAAACTGTCTCCAAACTCTCACTAACTGCAACTCTCCATCAAACACCCACATTTTGAATGAAGTCTGAGGGGTTTATATCGCTGTCATATCTCGCGGCAAAGTTCGAACCACTTCATGAACCAGTCACGTGGTACAGCCGGGCAGCGAGGCTTCGGACGTCATCATTTTCAGCTCCTCCCATAAATGAAGCAAGCCTCGATACGCGCTTCGCGGAAACGCCCCCTCCATTACTCGACACACGCTTCGAAGCCTCGATACAGAACGTCACATCACTAGTTACAAGTTGTCAATTTAATCGTATGTCAAATAACCTAATAAAAGACTCCATAAGAACTAATGTGTTTTCTTTATTAGCCTATTTTAAATTCCTAATCCAACAATTAATCACTAACAATACAAACCAGGTAATGGAAGCCCTGGTCTCCATTACATTTCCTCCCCCCTTCTCCTTAGACTACTGTACTTCAATCTTCATACATACGTGAAAGACAGTCTGCAACACAGTTAGATTTGCCTGGACGATACCGCACTGTGAAATCATAGGGTTGCAATGACAAGTACTATCTCGCAACACGCATGTTGGTCTCCTTCATCTTGTGCAGCCACTGAAGGGCACGGTAGTCTGTGTCCAGGGTGAAATGTCTGTCTAGAAGATACCTCAGTGACTCCACTGCCCACAAACCAGGTAATGGGAGCCCTGGTCTCCATTACACACCTCCTGGGCCCAGTAGCCCTTAACTTTCAGGAGAGGGTCAGCTGACCGTTCTGGCATGAAGTGATAAATCTTAGCGGTGATGCCTTTACCCAAGGGTGATCTTGAGAGCAGGACTTCCACAGGGCTGCCCACAGGACAACATATCTCCAGAATTGATTACGCTGCAACTTATTTAACTCCACAATTTTATCAAAGCTTAAAAAACATTTAGTCCCACCGTCAAATAAATCTGACACATTAAGGATGCCTGCCTTACGCCACTGTAACCCGTCAACCGATGTCCCTCCAATTAAAATTCTTTTATTCCCCCATAAGGTTGCCGAAGGAGATTTAATAAAGTCCCAGCGACCCGCCCTATGTAATTTACACCACTCCTTTTGAGTTTACGTTTGTATTTCACCCTCAGATTGTTTCATTTTATTTTCCCCCCGTTGCCTTGTTTGTATCTTTTCAGCTCAACTGAATTTAGTTGTTTTCACTGACATACTGCATTAGTATTACTATTACTATTAATATAACTATTACTGATCTGAAATCACACAAAGAACCTAAAATCCTAGCAGTATTTTTTACTGTAAAAGAAACACAGACATGTTGAATAAATGTTTATAACCTGAAATGCAAATATAAATTGTACATTTTGTAAACATAAACAACTATTTATCTAAAAATGCAGCCAATACACCTGCTGTTTTTTCATTTTGTATAGGAATTTAAAATATTACTAAAACTAAAATAAGAGAACAATCAGGTGTCGCATTAAGATGCCCCACAAATGATGTGTGCCAGTAAAAAACAAGTTTGTCCGCCAAAAGACAGAAGAGCACAGGGAGAAACCTGCAGGCCTGACAACAGCAGGTGTGTCACTCCGCTGGTTTTCTACTTAGTGACAGTGTTTACAAATGTGCCTTTAGTGCCCTCACTGACACACAAAACAACGACTACACAACACAACACACTAAGTAAACACTCCACACTAAACGACACAAATCTCCCACATCTAAAAGCTCTCTCTCTCTCTCTCTCTCGCTCGCTCTCTCTCGCTGCCGTTACCGTCACTCCCAAAACTTTTCCCTCTTCCTAAACAACCAAATTCCACATGTTGACTTTCTTTTAATTGGTCGACATGGTGCATTTCCACCGATAGGAAACGTGGATTTTTTCCATTTTTTTCCTGTTTTCGCGCTTAAAACACACAAAAACATGACGACAGTGTTTAGAACAAAGCGTGGCTGATATATATGATCATAACTCTGGATTTACTGGCCTGTAATTAAAATTTAAAAACTTTAGAGTCCGAACTTTCAATGTGGCTGAAACAGAGACTCAGCGTTGCTGCAGCTTGTTGCTATGGCAGCTTACATCAGTAATGTGATTTGGAGGTGCAGCGTGTCCGTGGACCACAGAGGGTTAATAACACTCACCTTCCTCCATTTCCACAGTGTAACATCCACCCACCTGCGTAAAATCCGAAATTCCCATGGTGTTGTTCAGAATGTGCTCTGGCACGATCATAAGCATCACTTGCTGCTGAAAACAAGAAAAAAGCCGTCCTGCTATGGGCTGAACCATTTGTTACTGATGCAGGGGGGGGACACACACTATGGAATATATTCAGTTTTAGCATTTATATTCACTGCTGCCTGTAACTACGCTCAAACTGTTAATGCTATCTTATTTTAATAAACAATACTGTCATATGCACTTGGGGTGGCAAGGGATCTTTTTAGGGTGGCACTTGCCACCCCATGCCACCCTTCTAGATCCGCCCCTGGTGGGCACAGACCCACCAAAGCAACACTCAGCTCACCTCATTCCAGGCGCTTGTCTGCTGGAGACCATGAGCCTTGTGAGTCACACATCAGCACCGTGGTAGGAAACAGCCTCCATCATTTCATTAGATCTGAATTTGGACTGTTTCCCTCTGGATGAACCAATTCTGTCAAATCTATTGATCCAACACAAACAAACACATTGGCTCACAGTCAGATTGGCTTTGTATGGATGGTGTAACAGGGGGCTGGGAAAGGATGCTGAAAGCTGAATATAACACAGAACAATAACAGGACATATAATAATGTAGAAACATGATCTTCAACAGGCACACTTCTGTTATTCATGATCACAAACACAAAGAACTTGTGCAGCCCTGATATCAGCCCTAATATATGAGTGTGTTTGCCCAAAGACTGAAACAGCATCAACATGACAGCTGTAAGAAATCTTCTCTCAGCCTTGTTTGGCAGAAGATCCCTGCAACAAAGATTGTAGCTGAAAGATGACGTGTGTAAAGTTTGCTCTGTGGGAGGGTCGAGGCTGTTTTTAGACCTTTGATAGTTTCCAATCCAGTTCTGACAGACAGGAATAAAAACAACATCATTAAGATCAGATCATGGAGCTGTTTGCTGCCTTGTTTCTATCTTCACATTACAAGACTTTACTACAATAAAGATGCTGACATGTATCTGTAGCAACAACATCATTGAATCTAGAACAACTGGAGCCAAACCAGTGGCTCTGCTGGGATCACTGGTGACCAACACTTCCTTGTTGATGCAGATTTCAGGGCTTCCTTTTGCTCCTCCGTTATAACTGTTCTCTCTTCTCAACACATGATGACACAAAGGAATCAGCAGTGACAAAGATGATGCTGAAGAGAAGCACACACTTCACACATATAACAGACCAGTGCAGTTACACACACCTCTGCTCGACATCAGGCCTCAAACAAAGACACAAAACACTAACTTGACTCTAAACAGAAGAAACGAGCAGCTGTTTCTGTTCTGTGCTTATTTATATTTGACACACATGCTTCTCTTTGTGCAAACACACATCGCACTATAAGGGTAACCTCGCACACAATGATTGGACAGCACAGTGATGATGCTGGGAGATCCTATACGCAGCAACACAGAAACACTGAGAACTTTAAACAATGATGGAAAGTGTTATAAATGACTTGTTGGCCTCTGATCTGTCACAAACAGCTGAAACGTGTCTCTCATGAGTCACATGAAGGTTTTTGACAGAAAGGACAAAAAGTAGCTGCAGTCAGTTTGTGTCATTTTTATATTTATTCATCTGGGAGAAAAATCTGAGGGACATTAAAATGTGTTTTCAACAGAGACAAGAACATGAATATAACAGAACAGGTAAATGAACATGTTTCAAGTAAACAGCTGGACTGATCAGGTCCAAACACAGAGTGATAAACTTGTCAAACAGCTGTCATATCTTTATATAGAAGCTCTTTATAAATGCTGCTCACTGCAGTCTGTTTACTAATAATGTCAAAGTGTTAGAAACACAGAAACATCAGAATGGTCTTTGTTCACAGAAACCTGTCTGGGATCCTTTGTTGTTCTTTTGATGCAGAGTTACATTATAAATATAAAGAGTTATTTCAGAGTCTCATCAGTTTTCCTGCATGTCTTTATTTAACACATCAGCAGGGCTGAAGCTCTCATGTTAAACACACACTGATCTATGGACACGTTCATGTGTTTCTAACAGAACCAGGCTGTTATCAGCCTGCACTAACATTATGTCACACACACTGAATGTAACAGTGACAGTTTACATCATCACACAATCAGCTGTGATTGTTTCACTGTCATCAAACGAGTCAACAGGAAGTAGAATCAATAGAAACCAATCATTTACTGACAGCATGTCTGATGGAAATAAGTGCAGATTATGTATGAAGTCTAACTGCACACAGTAACTGTGTTACAATAAGGACTTAACAGCGCCCTCTGCTGGAGTGTTTCAGTACTGCGTTAACTAGAATACACCACCTCCTCCTCACACCACCTGCTACAGCTCTACTCTTCTATGACTACAGTCATCCACAGCACTGATGTGAGGTCACATGGTTCATATGTAAGGAGCACAGCTGACCTCAGGTCAGTTTAATGACTGTGAGCAGCAGCTGTGTTATTGTCACTGTGACAGGGAGACACTCTCAGACACAGCGCTCATGTCAGCTTGTTCTCATGCAGGAGGATCAGGAGCTCCATGTTTGTCTTTCTGTTTGAATCATGATGTGTTTGTGCCATCAGAGTCTGTCATGAGTACTCAGGGTTTCACAGCAGCTCTTCTGGATGCTGACGAGGACTCCAACCTCATGTTTCACCTCTCTGAGCTTCTGATGTCTGTGAACACTCGTGTTTCTTCTCTGGGCTCATCTGGACAAAAACACCTTTCTGTGTTTGGCTGCAGCCTCATTCTGACTGACAGGAAGTGTGTTATCCATGAGCTGCACTTCTGTGAGGAAGTTTCCTGCTGTGTTTCCTGTCTGTGGACAAACACGAGTGTTCCAGCTGAGGACTTGCTTCCTTCCACCTGTCCATACAGGACATCACGCTGTCTGCAGCTCTGTAAATGCAGCTCCAGGTCCTTCCACGTGCTGCTCTGTATTTGTGCAGTTTGTAGTGTGTCCTGGGAAACGTAGCACACATGGTGTTCTTCTGCTGTTTCCTCCTTTCACTGAGTGTGAAACACTGACGCTGTGCTGTTGTTCACAGAGGGGAGCTGATTCTAGCTGCAGCTGGACTCTGTCATCTAACTGAATGTGTTGGTGCTGATCACGGGGCTCTGAGGGGGGAGCAGCAGGAGGACTCTGGATGCTGACGTCAGTGTATCTGTGGAAGCTCCCACAGCGTGTCTGTCATTCAATATTGTGCTGTATATTGTATCTATGCAAAGATGAACAGACTGTGTGTTCACTGGTCTCTGTGCTGCAGCTCTGATGTCATCATCACTCCCTCCTCCACCCTCAGCAGTCCCAGCATGCTGCTGTGGTGCACCCCACCCTCACTCTACACCTGAGCCACAGACCACACCCTCCACCTCAATATACACCACAGTTTTCTCTGCTGTGGAAATGAGATCAGGAGGAAATCATGATTATTATTATTTAATAAACGCTCACATTAATGTGGGCTTATTTGTTTCATATTAGAAACATTAGTTGAGTGTTTTTAGTATAAAATGGTCAAAGTCCCTCTTTTTGCTCCTCCCCTCACCTGTGGATGGGCGGTGCTGTTACCGTGGTGACAGCTTGGATGTGTTTCAGTCCTGCCTGGTTATCACTGCAGGAATCTTTCACATTTATTACAGGTAATAACTCTGATTTTTCTGTGTATTATGAACCAAATGTATCCTGATACACACAGAGATGGATGAGCAGAGGTTGTTTTTGCAGTTTATGTAGTTACTATGGACTTAATGCACACATATTATTAAAATTAGGGCTATAACAGTTGTATTGATGTATAGCAACTTGAAATGCTCCCACAAATGGCTCCACAGCATGTAAAAATATAACAAAAGCTCTGGCGGACTTGGTTCTGTGGTCAGTCTTAAAGGGTGAAGTTAAACTCTGTAATCTTCACTGTGTCACAGAGTTCAGTGAGTCCCGTTATTCACAGTATCAATCAGATCATCAGAGAACAGCTGATCAGCAATCAGTGGTGCCAACAGCGCCTCCTGTGGTGAGAGGATGCAATAATGCAATGTAGCATTTTTCCACTCAACACTTGCAGTCATGGAAACTGTCTGTTGGATCTGTGTGACGTTGCTTTCTTGGTTAGAGTTCCTCACAAATGTCCAGATGATTCTTCTAATGAGGCGTCGACCATGTTTGCAGCTCTTTGGAAGAAAACGTCGCCCTTTGCCATCCTTACTTTTCTTTGACTTCTTCAAATGCAGCTGAACTCCAGCTGGTATTTTCTTGGACTTTGCAGCTGTTTCTGGTCATCAGTTCATTCCTGCAAACCTCTGAAGCTGAACAACAATGATGCTGCATTGCTGGCTGATCCCAAAAGGTTGATTCTGTTCATCTGGACGTTTTCAGAAACGTTTGCTCACTGATCAGGTGACTTCTTCAGTCTCAGCTGACTGCAGCTTTACAAGCTTACAAACAGCACATTTGCACAATGACTGAAAGCAGCAGCACCTGATATATATGATACTAATATAATACATATACATATATAATCCATACTAATGATGAAGGAACTGAGCTCACAGTCCATTGTTCATTCAGTGAACTACTCAGTTTATTTTGGGCCTCAGAAATGCTCACTCGGTTTGTACATCACTGTCAGCAATAGACTCATTCTGCTGTGTGGACAGGAACACATGTGACATCACTTCCTGTTTGTTTGTGACTGAAGAAGTTTACAAGGAATCATTTAGAAGAGTTTCAAACATCAACTGATTGAATCCATGAATCTGAAAACGTGTTTGTGAGTGAAAGAGACAGACATGTACAGACTGAACTATCTGTTCAACAGTCAGAGTGTTTCTGTAACAGGAGACACTCTTTACACTCCACTCAGCACAGGGACACTGAGCAACCAGGAGACCAGAGAAACATAAACCCAGGATAAAGAGTTTGAGTGAATGTGGTGTTGAAGGTGTGGAGGTGGATCAGAGTGTCAGAGGAGACTCTGTAGAAGGACAGAGTGCCAGCAGGACAGTCCACATACACTGCTGCTCTGTTAGAGACAGAGGAGGAGGAGGAGGAGGAGATGGATGTTTGTATTTTATTGTGCCAGACAGACTGAGGACCATCATCAGAGCAGTACAGACTCCAGGACTGATCATTGTATCCAAACAAACAGTCAGCACTGCCTCCTTTCCTTCTGATGCTTCTGTAACTCACTGATATATAAACGTTTCCTCTCCACTCGACCTCCCAGTAACAGCGACCAGTCAGACCATTTCTACACAGCAGCTGATAAACATCAAATCTGTCTGGATGATCAGGATATGACTGAACCTCCTCCACACGTGTCACCTTCCTGTTGTTGTCAGACAGTTGGAGCTTTGTGTGCACTGTGTTTGTGTCGATTGTGAGTTGACAGGAATCTGATGGAGAGAACAAACACAATCCAGCTGCAGTTATTGATCCATCATCTGTTCATTGATTGACACTTTGATGATGACTCCTGACATGATGAAGATGGTTGAATGTGTGCTGCTTTGTTTTCATGAATCCCATTAAAAACACACTTACACTTCCTCAGACCTGGTCTCAACCATCGGACTCCAGCAGGCTCCACCCTGAAAGGAGGAGGGGGGTCAGAGCAGCACAGTCAGCATGCACACATGGACATTACATGGCTCTCACACACACACTGTTACACACTGAGCTCAAAGCTCGGCTCCACTGTTTTATTCAAAGAAATCTACATTTATTTATCAGCACATTTAAAAACAGCTTGAGCCAAAGTGCTGCACAGAGTAGAGAGAAAATAGGAAACATACACAGTAATGACTATAAAGACTGGTCAGGATTGAAAGCTACAGAGTACAAATGTGTTTCCAACCGGCTTTTAAAAATGTCCAGTGTTGGTGACGACCTGATGTGAAGGGCGACTGTTCCAGAGTTTGGCTGCAGCCATCGATAAAGCTCACCTCTGTTTTTACGTCTAGTTCTGGTCAGAAGCTGCTTATCTGCAGACCTGAGGGCTCCACTTGGATTCTTTTGTTAAAGAGAGATAAGATGGAGCCAATCCATTCACAGATTTAAAGACAACCAGATCTGGAAGTGGATTCTACCACGTACTGGTAACCAGTGGAAAAAGCTGCTGATGGGTCGTCTAGCACAGACCCACCGCTGGAACCAGACAATTGATGAGGGAGAGAACTGTGACAGCGCCGTTCCTTCACTTGACCTCAGTCGCTCTCGTCTGCTCCCTCGTAACACTGCTCTTTATTGAGCTTACATGAATATGCACAAGTTCATTATGACGTCTTACACAGGTATGAACAAAGAGTACCAGTCTGTGCATAGTGTGTGTGTGTGTGTGTGTGTGTGTCTGTGTGTTCCAGATGTGACCCTGTGACCCCAAAGCTGGTGCTAAGAGTCCAGCGGTCCCCCTAACAAAGGGCTCTTATACTTAACCAGACACAGAGTAGGTGTCCTCCTACACCAGGGGTCTCAAACTCGCGGCCCGCGGGCCAGTTGCGGCCCGCAGGACGATAGTTTTTGGCCCCACCTTAATATGAAAATGTAATGTTAGTTTGATAATGTATCACAATTTACAGTGTTGTGGGCGGAGCTGAATTAACCCACCAATCAGGGTGGGATATGGATCTCAGGGGACACCAGCCGGGCTTGATGCAAGCAGGGAAACATTTCTCAATGAGTCAAAGTTCCAGCAGCGTTGCCCTGGAGTGTTTCTTTCTTTCTGTGCCTGGCTGGCTTCCTCCTTTCTATTGGGCAAACGCCGACATTCGCCCCAGCGCGCTGCGTTCACAACACTTCAAAAAAAGTTGTTTTTTTAAGTTGCTGCCCAGCGGGACATTATACGTATATAGATTTATACACACGTCAGTGGGATTTAAAGTTATTTTTCCACAGAGAGAGATCTCATATTAACTCTCACAGTGATGCGTAGGCGGCGGGATAAAAGAAAAGTCATGAACTCAATGCAGCCCAATTTAGTCTGCAGTCACATAGCGACACCTGTTCATCGGCAACAACAGTCCCCGGTAACCCGGACTAATTATAGGGTCGCACCGTAATTTGTGGCTCCATGTTTTTATTTGCATCACTGCGTTTGCATTGCAGCAAACATGAACATTACATATATTTCAATATAATGTAAAAGCAGTCAAAACAACTAACATCAGAAACAGCTGATGTTATTTGTTATATGTCACGGTGTCATTTCCGCTTCTTTCTCCTGTAACAACAGCCCGGCGCCGTGAGCAGTCGCCTTTTTTGCGCTCGCTATCCCTGCACTTTCTACCATCTGCAAACGCCACGGTGTTCGTGTCGTCATGAAAGACATGAACATCGAGCGTAAAAACAAAGGAGACTGCTACCGGCTTTTTATCTGCCGATCGCCGTGCTACGGTTGCAAGAAAAAGAAGCAGAAATGACGTTCTCTACGCGTTGAGACGTTCCCCGTCCGTCGGCTAAACGCTTGATTGAAACTTCAATGCGACAGTGACACCAAGTAGAATTATAAATGTCACATAGCCCCAAACATGTCTTTTTCAAAGCCTGCGGTGAAGAGAAAGGTTGGTGATGAGCACCGACAATTTCAGGAAAAGTGGGAAATGCAATATTTCTTTGTTGAGCACAGGGGCACCCCGACCTGTCTTATTTGCACAGAGAAAGTTGCGCTGCACAAGGAATACAATTTGAAACGTCATTACACAACTAGACATGCTGAGCTGGATGCAAAATACCAGGGAGACGAGAGAGCGAACCGGGTTGCCAGTCTTAAAACAGATCTACTGAGGCAGCAAGATTTCTCCAAGAAAGCAACCAAAGAGAATAATGCAGCAGTCGGAGCCACGTGGTTAGTGAGATGATTGCTAAAGCAGGGAAGCCATTCACAGAAGGTGCATTTGTCTAAAAGTGCATATTGCAGGCTGCAAATATAGTCTGTCCGGGAAAGAAAGGTCAGTTTAGCAACATCAGCCTTTCTGCCAACACCGCAGCAGATCGCATTTCTGACCTGTCAAGTGACATTTCTGACCAACTGTGTGAGAAAGCCAAATGTTTCAGTGTATACTCAGTCGCTCTTGATGAGACCACAGACATCACCGACACTGCCCAGCTCCCAATGTATGTCCGTGGTGTTGATGACAGTTTTGAAGTGATGGAGGAGCTGCTCACAGTAATTCCAATGCATGGCCAGACCACCGCTCAGCAGATATTTACAAGCTGTGTGATGCCATTGAGAATGTTGGTTTGCCATGGAAGAGGTTTGTTGGAATAACAACAGATGGAGCGCCATCAATGACAGGGAGGAAACATGGACTGGTGGCACAAAACAAACTGGAAGAGGAAGGCGTGGAGGAGGCCATTGCTCTGCACTGCATCATCCATCAGCAGGTCCTTTGCAGCAAATGCCTGAAGTTTGACAATGTGATGTCTATTGTTGTGAAATGCATCAACCAAATCAGATCCAGGGGCTTAAAGCACCGAAGGTTCTGTGCTTTTTTAGAGGAAATGGAGTCAGAATATGGGGATGTGCTCGACTTCACTGAGGTACGTTGGCTCAGCAGGGGAAATGTATTAAAGAGACTTTTTGAGTTGAGAGCAGAAGTGAAGCCTTCATGGAGAAGGATGGAGTTAGTGTTCCTGTGCTAACTGATCCCAAATGGCTCATGGACTCAGCTTTTCTTGTTGATATGACACATGAGCTTAATGTACTGAACAAGACGTTACAAGGCCAGGGGCAACTTGTCAGTGCTGCCTATGACAACGTGAGAGCATTCTCCACAAAACTGGCGCTCTGGAAAGCTCAGCTCTCTCAGACAAACCTTTGCCATTTCCCAGCATGCAAGGCACTCGTGGATGCAGGCACACCATTCAGTGCTGACGAGTATGTTGATGTCATTTTGAGGCTACAGGAGTAATTTGATCACAGGTTTGCTGACTTCAAGACACACAGAGCCACCTTTCACATTTTTGCGGACCCCTTCTCCTTTGATGTGCAAGATGCCCCTTCTGTGCTTCAAATGGAGCTCATTGAGCTGCAGTGCAACTCTGAACTCAAAGCAAAGTTCAGGGAGGTGAGTGGAAAAGCAGACAAGCTTGGACAATTTTTGAGAGACTTGAGCCCTAGTTTCCCTCGGCTTTCCCGAATGTTCAAGCGGACCATGTGCCTTTTTGGTAGCACATACTTGTGCCAAAAGCTCTTCTCCACTTTGAACTTCAATAAGTCCAAGTACAGGTCCAGACTTACGGATGATCATCTTCAAGACATACTGAGGGTCGCAACTGCTTCCTCCCTCAGGCCAAATCTGGCTCGGCTATGCGAGAGGAAACGCTGCCAGGTCTCTAGCAGCAAGGAGTAGGCAAGAGAAGCCATGTTCAGAAGAACAGTTCATTTTCTACAGTGTTCCATTCATGTTCAGAAGAAGGTTATAGAACTGTTAATACAGACATTTTAATCTAAATACAGCAGATATAGAAGACTGAAAAAAACACACAAGTTCACTGACTAAAAATATCTTATTATTATTTTATTTATGTATTACAGATTGATTTATTTTCTTATTAATTCTTAATTTGTTTATTTATTTTTCATATTTTGTGTTAAAAAATAAAAATAAAGAGATTTGAGAAGATTGGAATTTTTTAACCATGCCTTTCTTGTGGAAAACCTAATGCGGCCCAGCCTCACCCAGACTCTGCCTGCAGCGGCCCCCAGCTAAATTGAGTTTGAGACCCCTGTCCTACACCATAAATCAGTAAGAGAGGGTACGACCTCTCTCATGGCCCCAAGTGGTGTGTGCATGCCAGAGCACTCTGGAAGGCACACAGAGTCTTTACAGACTACTAAGGATCGAACCTCTATCATCATCCAATCGATTATACAATTCTAAGCATATATGAGTAAATATTTCTAAACATAAATGACAATCAACAATATAAACCTTACAGCTGGTTTTAATAACAGAATTCATTTGTTTCTCAAACGAGAAAGAGCTATCGAGAAACACTCCTAAATCTTTAGTTCTTAACTTTTCCAGTGGGCCAAGGTCAACATTATCTGCTAATGCTAAATAGGCTGCCGTTATTAACTAATGCTAATTTGACATGAATTAGCATTATGCACTAATGCTAACACTTACTTTTTTTAAAAATGTGAGTAGCTAATGCTAACACTATTTCCCTTAACTTTATAACAATGTGAACGGCTAATGCTAACACTCTTTTTCCTAGCATTATAACATCTGAGCTGCTAATGCTAAGTAGGCTGCCATTAGCACCTACGTCTAATTTAAGGCAAATACGCATTAGAACCTAATGCTCATATCGTTTTCCTTTGCTTTATAACAATGTGAGCAGCTACTGCTAAATAGCATTAGCTAATAACAGCAGTCTAATTTAATGCAAGTTAGCCTCATTTGCATTACAACGATGTGAGGAGTTAACGCTAAGTATGCTGCCATTAGTGGCTAATTCTAATTAGGGGTGAATAAATATTACCAGCTAATGCTAATATCGTATTCTCTTCCCTTTTAACAATGTGAGCAGCTAGTGCTAGGTAGGCTGATGCTAGCAGCTAATGCTAAAGCTAATTTAATGTGAATTAGCATCACATTAGTGAGGAGTTAATGCTAAGTAGACTGCCATTAGCAGGTAATGCTAATTTTAGGTGAATAGGAATTGGCAGATAATGCTAATACCATATTTTCTTGCTTTATAACAATGTGACCAGCTAATGCTATGTAGGTTGCCGTTATTAGCTAATACTAATTTGAGGTGAATTAGCATTATACCCTTATGCTAACAATGTTTTTTCTTACTTTTTAACAATACAAGTAGCTAATGTGAACACTTTTTTTTTTATTGAATTCTAATTTTTCCCTTGCGATGTGAAGAGTTAATGCTAAATAGGATGCCATTAGTGGCTAATTCTAATTTTAGATGAGAAAGCATTAGAAGCTAATGCTAATACCATATTTTCTTGCTTTATATCAATATTAGTAGGTAATGCTAAGTACGTAGCCATTATTAGCTAATGCTAATTTAGGTGAATTAGCATTATCCACTAATGCTAACACTGTTTTTGCCAACTCTTTTCCCTTGCATTATAACAATATGAGCAGCTAATGCTAAGAAGGCTGCCATTATTAGGTAATGCTAATTATTATGTGTGTTAGCATTATCCGCTGCTGCTAGCAATGTTTTATCTTACCTTTTAACAATATCAGCAGCTAATGCTAACACTACTTTAATTTCAGTTAAACCTACTTAGCATTAATTAACTTCATTTAGCATTAAGAAGTTTTTGCTATAGGCTACCATTAGTGGCTAATGCTAATTTTAGGTAAATAGAAATTGGCAGTAAATGCTAATACCATATTTTCTTGCCTTATAACAATGTGACCAGCTAATGCTAAGCAGGTGCCATTATTAGCTAATACTAATTTGAGATGAATTAGCATTATCCGCTTATGCTAACAATGTTTTTTCTTACTTTTTAACAATACGCCATTAGTGGCTAATTCTAATTTTAGATGAAAAAGGATTAACAGCTAATGCTCATACTGTTTGCTTTGTAAGAATGACAGCAGCTAATGATATGAAGTCTACCGTTATTAACTAATGCTAATTTGATGAGAATTAGCATTATCCGATAATGGTAACTCTTTTCCCCTGCATTATAACAATGTCAGGAGTTAATGCTAAGTAGACTGCCATTAGGGGCTAACTCTAATTAGGGGTGAATAATTATTAGCAGCTAATACTAATACCGTTTTCTCTTTTTCCTTATAACAACTTGAGCAGCTAATGCTAATTTGATGCGAATTAGCATTATATTAGTGAGCAGTTAATGCTAAGTAGGCTGCCATTATTAACTAATACTACGTTGACGTGAATTAGCATTATGCGCTACTGCTAATACTGTTTTCTCTTACTTATTAAAAATGATAGTAGCTAATACTAATACTCTTTTCCGTTGGGTAACAACAAAGTGAGGAATTAATGCTAAGTTGGCTGCTTTTAGCGGCTTATTCTAATTAGGGGTAAATAATTATTAGCAGCAAATGCTAATACCGTTTTCTCTTTCCTTATAACAATATGAGAAGTTAATGCTAATTTGATGTGAATTAGCATTATATTAGTGAGGAGTTAATGCTAAGTAGGCTGCCATTAGCAGCTAAAGGTAATTTGAGGTGAATAAGCACTAGTAGCTAATGCCAATACCCTTTTCTCTTGTGTTATAATGATGTGAAACGTTAACATTGTTCTCAAACAACAGAATGAGAATGAAATATTGATTCTAACAGGGCCCATAAACAGCATTAGCTTAGCAGCATTAGCTTATCAGAGTCTCCATCATGGTCACACAAATCCTTAGCGGAGCAAAGTGGCCTACTTAGCAATAGCTGCTGTAGAAAGCAAAGGGAAAACAGTATTAGCATTAAGATAAGATAACCTTTATTAGTCCCACACGTGGGAAATTTGTTGGAAATTAGCTGCTAAATGTGCACTTGAGAACAAATCTATTGTGAATTCAGCCGTGAATGTAGTGTTTCCAGTAAGCTTCCATTTCCAAATGTTAGCTGCTCCTGTCTGCCTCTTTGTCACACACACAGACTGAAATGATTCACAGCCTTGTTTCATCCTTCTGTCAGTGTCACTGACTGTCACTGTGACTGTGGACATACAGCATGGGAAACACACACATGGCTGATACTTGTATCTAAAGTTACAAAATGTTGTCTCTGTCCAAATATTACCTAACTGTAAGTCTACTTTTAATGAAACTCTCAACATGACTTATCAGTTATCATTAATGTTCCTGCAAACAGACTCCTTGAAGACCCCCTACATAAATATCCATGTACTATCCAGCTAGACTAGTGTGTCTGTCCCTGAAAATATTCCTGCATGTGTGATTGTTCATGTCTCATCTGCAGGAAACAAACAGGAAGTGAGTGAAAGACACAGGAAATGATTCCAGCTCTTCCTCCTATATCAGACATTCTCTCCATACCTGAGAGTGTCCAGTCTCCAGCCTGGATCCTTCAGTCCAGCCGACAGAAGCTTCATTCCTGAGAGACCTGGATGATTGTAGCTCAGGTCCAGCTCTCTCAGATGGGAGGGGTTGGAGGTCAGAGCTGAGGCCAGAGAAGTACAGCCTTCCTCTGTGATCAGACAGCCTGACAGACTGCAGACACACAAAACAACAATCCATCTGTTATCCATCTCTATAGCAGCATAACTAAGTGATGGTTCAGGGTCACCTGATCCAGCTCTAACTATAAGTTTTATCAAAAAGGAAAGTTTGAAGCTGATCGTCAAAGTAGAGAGGGTGTCTGTCTCCTGAACTCAAACTGGGAGCTGCTTCCACACCCAGTCCAACATAGCCAGGCTTTCTTTGCTGCTTTGACAAAACCTCAAATCCCAGTCAGAGATGGTGAGCATCATCACAGTGATGATCATTTCTCTGTTAACCCAGGCTTTCTGCTTCAGGATCTGTGCACGCTCACAGAACAAGGAGACCTTTAAACATCATTTCACTAAATGGATGGACTGAGCTCAGCCTACAGATGAACTGGATAAATAAAGATTTGACCTCAGTGTGCTCAGTGTTCCTGTCTATTCCTAACATATTCCTAACATGATAGCTGCACTTTAGAGCTCTAAAACTGGAACTGACACATATTTAAACTCCACATGTTACTCAGTACATTCAGTTCTGACACTCGCCCACAGTCCAACAAAGGAAACATGGAGATCACATCAGTTTGTCACCAAAGTCTAATTATTCCAGAGGGCAGTGTTGATACAACTAAAGTTATTTTTAAGCAAAGTTGAGTTTTTTATTGTCGCAGTACTTCATGTCTGAAGTATCACTTAAATGCATTACACGCTGTTGATGGCAGCAAACAAACCACCCAAACAAACAGAGGTGGGAGGCTTGGGCAGACTACGTAGGATCAGCTTGTGGGAGGAGTCAGGATAAAACCAAAGAAAGACAAGCTAACAAACACCACAGTGAAGTGAGTAGCTACAAACTGCAGGCCGATTAGTGTTGTTGAAGAAGTCGGTCTGAGGAACGTTCTTAGGATCAACAAATGATGGCATGTATGAGCCTCCCTCAAGACGCACCATCACAAGAAGAACACATGAGCTGTAGAAAAAGGAGAGACTATGAAAGCCACGGCGTTACAACGTGCACCAGCTGTTGGTCTCTCTGGAGACTACTGGGCGTGGCTGGGTAACCATGGTTACTTGGGAGTTACAGTACATGATATTAATGAAGAGTGGGAGCTGCGTTCTATAGCAAACAATTTGTTATGAGGTAATCAGCTGATCTTAGTTTAACCGGAAGCCCTTCACAATAATTGCAATGCCTTTATTTTGTACAACTACCATCAGTTCGTCTGTACTGATGGTAACTTAAAGTCACACTAATGTCGTTTAGTTTCTATAGTTTATGTAGTGGAAGTATACTACAGTACCCTGATCACTGATAGGACAGATTTATGTAGATATACACCTTTGTGTTTAACATTACTGCATTATAGTACTGTGATCTTTGTCCTTATATATGGCTATATTAGCTATACTGATGTACGTACATATAACTGGATATGTAACTTATCTATTCATCTTATTTGTCATGTATTTGTATTGTGTACTTCCTTTTTGTAAGAAACCACACACATGATCACAGCCGCAAGAATCAATCAGTGAAAGAATAAAGTGTCTCAAACCAAACCTTAAGCTCTTTATTCCACATGCTGGGATCATTTGGCCTTCAGTGGTGTTCTGGCTGACACACCGGAGTGAACGGAGTGCTAAAGAGTGAATCGGACACACCAGTGTCATCTCTGATATCTCCACTACATTTAATCGTCCTTCAGCTTGTGGCTGCCGTTAGCTGGTCTGCTAGTTAGCTGATTTGCTATTTAGCCGGTGTGCTAGTTAGCTGGTGTGCTAGTTAGCCGGTTCGCTAGTCAGCTGGTGTGCTGACCAGCGAACCAGTAGGTTACAAGATGAGCTTGTCTGTCTGATGAGCCAGCTCTCTCTGTCTTGGTCATTTTGTCCTTGGGCAAAACCTAACCTACCACTACAACTGTAGCTTACCTCCACCAGTGTGTGAATGTGAGAGTGAATGAATACAGGGAGTGCAGAATTATTAGGCAAATGAGTATTTTGTCCACATCATCCTCTTCATGCATGTTGTCTTACTCCAAGCTGTATAGGCTCGAAAGCCTACTACCAATTAAGCATATTAGGTGATGTGCATCTCTGTAATGAGAAGGGGTGTGGTCTAATGACATCAACACCCTATATCAGGTGTGCATAATTATTAGGTAACGTCCTTTCCTTTGGCAAAATGGGTCAAAAGAAGGACTTGACAGGCTCAGAAAAGTCAAAAACAGTGAGATATCTTGCAGAGGGATGGAGCAGTCTCAAAATTGCAAAGCTTCTGAAGCGTGATCATCGAACAATCAAGCGTTTCATTCAAAATAGTCAACAGGGTCGCAAGAAGCGTGTGGAAAAACCAAGGCACAAAATAACTGCCCATGAACTGAGAAAAGTCAAGCGTGCAGCTGCCAAGATGCCACTTGCCACCAGTTTGGCCATATTTTGGAGCTGCAACATCACTGGAGTGCCCAAGAGCACAAGGTGTGCAATACTCAGAGACATGGCCAAGGTAAGAAAGGCTGAAAGACGACCACCACTGAACAAGACACACAAGCTGAAACGTCAAGACTGGGCCAAGAAATATCTCAAGACTGGTTTTTCTAAGGTTTTATGGACTGATGAAATGAGAGTGAGTCTTGATGGGCCAGATGGATGGGCCCGTGGCTGGATTGGTAAAGGGCAGAGAGCTCCAGTCCCACTCAGACGCCAGCAAGGTGGAGGTGGAGTAC
Source organism: Astatotilapia calliptera (assembly GCF_964374335.1). Taxonomy (NCBI): domain Eukaryota; kingdom Metazoa; phylum Chordata; class Actinopteri; order Cichliformes; family Cichlidae; genus Astatotilapia; species Astatotilapia calliptera. Next base: position 9,603,246 of record NC_137424.1, on the reverse strand, counting down.
TGGTTTGGGCTGGTATCATCAAAGATGAGCTTGTGGGGCCTTTTCGGGTTGAGGATGGAGTCAAGCTCAACTCCCAGTCCTACTGCCAGTTTCTGGAAGACACCTTCTTCAAGCAGTGGTACAGGAAGAAGTCTGCATCCTTCAAGAAAAACATGATTTTCATGCAGGACAATGCTCCATCACACGCGTCCAAGTACTCCACAGCGTGGCTGGCAAGAAAGGGTATAAAAGAAGAAAAACTAATGACATGGCCTCCTTGTTCACCTGATCTGAACCCCATTGAGAACCTGTGGTCCATCATCAAATGTGAGATTTACAAGGAGGGAAAACAGTACACCTCTCTGAACAGTGTCTGGGAGGCTGTGGTTGCTGCTGCACGCAATGTTGATGGTGAACAGATCAAAACACTGACAGAATCCATGGATGGCAGGCTTTTGAGTGTCCTTGCAAAGAAAGGTGGCTATATTGGTCGCTGATTTGTTTTTGTTTTGTTTTTGAATGTCAGAAATGTATATTTGTGAATGTGGAGATGTTATATTGGTGTCACTGGTAAAAATAAATAAATGAAATGGGTATATATTTGTTTTTTGTTAAGTTGCCTAATAATTCTGCACAGTAATAGTCACCTGCACACACAGATATCCCCCTAAAATAGCTAAAACTAAAAACAAACTAAAAACTACTTCCAAAAACATTCAGCTTTGATATTAATGAGTTTTTTGGGTTCATTGAGAACATGGTTGTTGTTCAATAATAAAATTATTCCTCAAAAATACAACTTGCCTAATAATTCTGCACTCCCTGTAGTGGGATTGTAAAGGGTCTTTGAGGGTCTCGAAAAGCGCTATATAAATGCAATCCATTATTATTATTAAGAGCATCTTTAGGCCTGACTGTGCTCATCCTTCCTCCAACCTCTCCTTACCAAAGATAACAACTACATCAGTATTAGCTCAATAACAATTTCTGCAATTCAATTGTGGACATTCATTTTTAAACCTTGTGTAAAACGATAAAACCTCAAAGTCTGAGCATTATTCTTTGTGCAAACAGCTCTTGCAGGTTCCCCCGGACTTAGGTTATTTTTATTATTTAATTACTTTCCTTTAAGCAGCTGTTCAGGCTACTAAACTCATCCCAGAAATAACAAGTGACACCATTAATAGTAGAGGTGGGAATCACCATACAACTCGCGATACGATATTATCACAATACTTAACGCACGATACGATATTATTGCGATTTTTTAAAATATTTTGCGATATTTAAATTCTGCACATAAAGGTAAACTTTATCAATATTCATTTTATCTAATATCAAAGTCTCACACTCAGTCTTTCTCTCATTTCAGTCAGTTTTATTGTTGACAAACTGAACGGTTTGTATTACAGTCTAGTCCAACTTAACTGAATGCAACCATCTGGTACAATTATAGCTATTCTGAACTATGCAATTTATGAAAACTATGCAGCCCCTTCAGCAACTGAAGAATTTGAAAGTAAATTTAAAAAAATATATAATTTTACATTAAATAAAAAAGTTTCAAACTTAATTAAAATTAAACATGTCTTAAATTAAAATAAGTAAACTGTCATGTTTATTGCTGCCAAAAAAAAAGTTAAACACATTTGGACAGTGAAGGAATGTCAGGATTGTTGCTCAGAAAAAGGATCAACATGCTCTGAAGTCAACATGCTCTGACTCCAGAGCATGTTGACTTCAGAGAAAAAATTGTTTGTAACAAAATATCGATTTCTGCTGTCCCTGTATCGATACATTATTAGCAAACAAAATATCACGATACTACACAGTATCGATTTTTTCCCCCACCCCTAATTAATAGTGGAGCTAACTTTAACAGGTGAAACTGATTTGACCTATAAGGCTACTGCAGTTACTTCTTATCAGGTTTAGTAGGGAAGACATCTGAATGAGGTAGTTAGTAGTATGTAGTTAGTACCGGGCGACTCCCCTCCCCCACATCGGCACCAGAACCCTGTATTATCTACAGGGTAAGACTGCCTGTTTTATCAAACTATGGCCATTACTACTGTGATCATTTGCAGCCCAGTGTGCCGCTCTCTCTGCTGGGATGAACCACTGGAGCTCACCCAGTCATCCCTTTCTTTCTCTCAAGAAGAAGTGAAATAAATATATTTATTATGTTACGAGTCTAATATTCTTTAAATCAAACTGTAATGAATAAATCAAGCAAGAAGATTTGGTGGCTCCACATGTTGTAGAAGAAAAGATAAACATCTCATTTTGAGAAATCAGCCTTTAAAATTAAGTACTGTGAATAAAAAACAAACAGCGAGCCAATCAGCAGTCGCCAATATCCTCCTAATTTCATTCACAAAGAAATCATATATATATATTATGGGCCCAAAGGAGCCTAAATCTTTAAATTAGGCAGTACATGAAGTATTTTTTTAAATAAACAGAGACATGACTATAACAACTTTTAGTAATTCAGAGTCCAATTATCCACTCAAATGTGAATAAAAGTTCACTTGACAGCTGTAAAAGTTACCTGTTTATACAATAATATAAATCACATTTCAAATGATCATCTGTGGAAAAGTTTGAATCCTGACCTGAGAGTTTCCACTGCACACTGTGAACTCTTTAGTCCAGCGGACAGAAGCTTCACTCCTGAATCCTGCAGGTCAGAGTTACTCAGGTCCAGCTCTCTCAGACTGGAGGACTGGGAGCTGAGGACTGAGGACAGAGCTTCACAGCTTCTCTCTGACAGGTTACAGCCACTCAGTCTGAAAAATAAAAGACAATCTATAAAACAAGTACTCATGTAGAGTTTGTTAACACATTTCACATTAAATGTTGACTTTCTATTTTTAAAGGAAACATAAACATACTAAGATACAACATCATATGTATGAACTTTAATTAATAATTCTAAAAACTAAATGTTTTCTGATCTGACCTCAGAGTATTCAGTTTACAGTTTAAACGTTGTAGTCCAGCAGACAGAAGTTTCACTCCTGAATCCTGCAGCTTTCTGATACTCAGGTCCAGCTCTGTCAGACTAGAGGACTGCGAGCTGAGAACTGAGGACAGAGCTTCACAGTTTTCCTCTGAGAGTTCACAGATGTTAAGTCTGAAGATAAAAACATGAATAAAGATTGTTGTTAAAGTGTAATCAGGGTGCAATAGCTTATTGTCTTGTGCTGAGCAGGTTAGTAAAACTTGTTTAACTTGGAAATGAATAAAAATGCTATGAAACAAGGATAACTGGATAAAGACATAAACAAAAACAAACATCAAACACATAAACAAACAGAACTAAACATAATACAAATTGATCTGACCTCAGAACATTCAGTTTGGCATGTGGACTCTCCACTGCAGCAGACAGAAGCTTTACTGCTGAAGCCTTCAGGCTGTTGGTACTCAGGTCCAGCTCTCTCAGACTACAGGACTGGGAGCTGACCACTGACAACAAATTTTCACAGCCTTCCTCTGAGACGTTACAGCTGCTCAGTCTGAGAGAGAAAGGGAAAAAACAAAAACCAAAAAAACCAAACAATATATGTGATCAAATTAAATTTGTTTATATGTTGAACCCTTTTTTTAAAAAATTTATTTAAACCTATGAGACTATGAGTGCTACCAGTCCAGTGCACATGATTGGTACCTTGATGGTACCTTGCTCAGGGGTACCACAAGGTAGCTATCCGGTGGATTCGACCCCTGACCTTATGATCATGGGGCGACCACTCTGCCTACTGAGCTAATAATTCTGTGTACACTGTCATACAATATTAACTAAAACAATTATTTTAGAAAATTTTAGTAATTCAATAATCATGCTCATTACCTGTGTATTGTGAATAACACTGGATTTTAAACACTAGCTGTATAAAACTCTTCCTGTTAAAGGTGCGTATAAAGGAAATGGCCATATTTTGGAGCTGCAACATCACTGGAGTGCCCAAGAGCACAAGGTGTGCAATACTCAGAGACATGGCCAAGGTAAGAAAGGCTGAAAGACGACCACCACTGAACAAGACACACAAGCTGAAACGTCAAGACTGGGCCAAGAAATATCTCAAGACTGATTTTTCTATGGTTTTATGGACTGATGAAATGAGAGTGAGTCTTGATGGGCCAGATGGATGGGCCCGTGGCTGGATTGGTAAAGGGCAGAGAGCTCCAGTCCCACTCAGACGCCAGCAAGGTGGAGGTGGAGTACTGGTTTGGGCTGGTATCATCAAAGATGAGCTTGTGGGGCCTTTTCGGGTTGAGGATGGAGTCAAGCTCAACTCCCAGTCCTACTGCCAGTTTCTGGAAGACACCTTCTTCAAGCAGTGGTACAGGAAGAAGTCTGCATCCTTCAAGAAAACATGATTTTCATGCAGGACAATGCTCCATCACACGCGTCCAAGTACTCCACAGCGTGGCTGGCAAGAAAGGGTATAAAAGAAGAAAAACTAATGACATGGCCTCCTTGTTCACCTGATCTGAACCCCATTGAGAACAATTATTTTAGAAAATTTTAGTAATTCAATAATCATGCTCATTACCTGTGTATTGTGAATAACACTGGATTTTAAACACTAGCTGTATAAAACTCTTCCTGTTAAAGGTGCGTATAAAGGAGATGAGCTGAAATGCAGACTTCATGGAGAATGTTTGCTGTCAGCATATATCAAAGACAAAGCAGAGATCCATCCAGTCTCTTCCACTAAGCCCACAGAGGGACAGACAACCACTCTCACTCACACCTGCATGAAGTTTAGATCACCAGGTAACCTAACTGCATGTCTGTGGACAGTGGGAAGAAACTGTAGAGGACCCAGAGTGAACCCACTGTAATTCTGTGATAACACTGGTTATGGAAGCCTTACAGTTACATATGGTTACTGACAAGAAACACGACCTTAGAGGCAATTTCAGTAATGAAGACCGAGTTTCTCCCTCCATACGGGATGAAAACATGACAGCACAGCAGAGATTTATATTTAAAAAGGGAGGGTGTGCACTGAAAGTGAGATACAAACTTGAACTTAAATTATGAACATCAGAAAAAGATGTAGGTGAAGTCTGGCAGGTGAAGTTTGTGCTTTAGAATAAAACAACCAAACTCCTGGAGTTGGAGACAAATGAACAAGCTGAGGATAATAAACCTGTCAGAGGGGCTGAAGCATCAGAACTCATGTTCTTATAGGCTGGGTCTGGATTGTCATTTGATAAGAGTTACAGAACAAAGTGTGTTTTAGAAATGCTGGAGTGAAACATTAAAACTACCATATATTTACTGAGTGACTGATGATCATTTAATTTACTATTTTAAAAAAATGTTACAGTGCTCTTTGAACTCAGCATTTCTGATTTATTTCCCATGATTTTAACAATGAAGCGATGACAACATGTTTACTCACAGAGCTTTGTTGGAGGCTTTGACCACTGGCAGCATTCTCAGAAGAGCCTCCTCTGAAGCAGAGTATTTCTTGAAGTCAAACTCATCCAGATCTTCTTCTGATGACAGTAAGATGAAGGTCAGAGCTGACCACTGAGCAGGAGACAGATCATCTGTGGAGAGACTTCCTGATCTCAGGGACTGTTGGATCTCCTCCACTAGAGAACGATCATTCAGTTCATTCAGACAGTGGATCAGATTGATGCTTTTCTCTGCAGACAGATTCTTACTGAGCTTCTCCTTGATGTACTGGACTGTTTCCTGATTGGTCTGTGAGTTACTTCCTGTTTGTGTCATCAGGGCTCGTAAGAGAGTCTGATTGGTCTGCAGTGAAAGACCCAGGAGGAAGCGGAGGAACAAGTCCAGGTGTCCATTTGGACTCTGTAAGGCCTTGTTCACAGCACTCTGGTAGAAGTGTTTCTCTGCAGAATCTCCTGTTTCAGACTTCTGGGAGGTTGTTTGTTGTTGTTCCAGCAGATTTTTTCCAGAGTTGCTGAAGGTCAGATGGACATGAAGAGCAGCCAGAAACTCCTGAACACTCAGATGGATGAAGCAGAACACCTTGTCCTGGTACAGTCCTCTCTCCTCTTTAAAGATCTGTGTGAACAGTCCTGAGTACACTGAGGCTGCTCTGATATCGATGCCACACTCTGTCAGGTCTGATTCATAGAAGATCAGGTTTCCTTTCTGCAGCTGATCAAAAGCCAGTTTTCCCAGAGACTCCATCATCTTCCTGCTCTCTGGACTCCAGTGTGGATCTGTCTCAGCTCCTCCATCATACTTGACCTTCTTCACTTTGGCCTGAACCACCAGGAAGTGGATGTACATCTCAGTCAGGGTCTTGGGCAGCTGTCCTCCCTCTCTGGTTTCCAGCACATCCTCCAGAACTGTAGCAGTGATCCAGCAGAAGACTGGGATGTGACACATGATGTGGAGGCTTCGTGATGTCTTGATGTGGGAGATGATGCTGCTGGCCTGCTCCTCATCTCTGAATCTCTTCCTGAAGTACTCCTCCTTCTGTGGGTCAGTGAACCCTCTGACCTCTGTCACCATGCCAACACAGTCAGGAGGGATCTGATTGGCTGCTGCAGGTCGTGTGGTTATCCAGAGGCGAGCAGAGGGAAGCAGTTTCCCCCTGATGAGGTTTATCAGCAGCACATCCACTGAGGTGGACTTTCTAGGGTCAGTTAGGATTGTAGTTTTGTGGAAGTCCAGAGGAAGTCGACACTCATCCAGACCATCAAAGATGAACACAACCTGGAAGTCTTCAAAGCTGCAGATTCCTGCTTCTTTGGTTTCAGTAAAGAAGTGATGAACAAGTCCCACCAAGCTGAACTTTTCCTCTTTCAGCACATTCAGCTCTCTGAAAGTGAATGGAAATATGAACTGGATGTCCTGGTTGGCTTTGTCTTCAGCCCAGTCCAGGCTGTATTTCTGTGTTAAGACTGTTTTCCCAATGCCAGCCACTCCCTTTGTCAGCACTGTTCTGATTGGTTCATCTCTTCCAGGTGAGGCTTTAAAGATGTCTTCTTGTCTGATGGTTGTTTCTGGTCTGTGTGGTTTCCTGGATGCTGTTTCAATCTGTCTGACCTCATGTTCATCATTGACCTCTGCAGTCCCTCCCTCTGTGATGTAGAGCTCTGTGTAGATCTGATTCAGGAGGGTTGGGTTTCCTGCTTTAGCGATGCCCTCAAACACACACTGGAACTTCTTCTTCAGCTTAGACTTAAGGTTACGATGACAAACAGCAGCTGGAAGTTCTGAATAATAATAATAAAAATACAACTTTAACAATCACATTTTACAAAATGCTGATGACAATTTCTGACCCACTGAGAAATGACTGAACACACTGGTGTCACAAGTCTCTCATTTATCCAGCAGCTTAAATCTTTAGATAAATCCTCTTACGTCTCTGCAGACGGTCAGCCAGCTCCTCCTGCTTCATTCTCCTCAGGAAGTCCACTGTGATCTTCACAAATGCCTCTCTGCTGTTTCTCCTCTGCTCATCATCCTCCCTCTGAAACTCCAAGCACTGGGGCTTATTTGGATTCAGAGCCTTCTGGATCTTCTTCAGCTCGTTCTTCACAAAAGTGATGATGTTGTCCTCCAGCAGCTGGAACAGAATACTTTATGAATGACCCACCACTCTGAACTTTAGTCCACACAACATCCACTTCTTTACGATCAAGGGGCATATCATCCACGAACTCTTTACCAATTATAGGTTTGACTTTATCTGATTAACTGAGACTTTGTCCACAACTCCATGATCCCAAAACGTTGATGCTGTTCATATGAATGCAGCGATTTCAGTGGGAGAAACATTTCACTGGTGTTCAGAGCTGAACTACCAACAGGTTGATGATCAAAGCCAGAAACTTGGAGATGTTTCAGGTGACTGAGTTGATCGTACAGACAACTGGTCTTAAAGGTTCACTCTGTTTACACATACAGATCAGTATTTAAGGTTTGACTCTCATCATCCACTGGGGCACAAACTGGGCGTCATCAGGACGCTACAACACAGAACAAACACCATCCCCACAGACACAGCAGCCAGCGAAGCAGAAGAACTTCACATCAAGAAGGTCCTGAGTAAATGTGAACGCTGGTTTGAGGGCGGAGTCAAGGAGGCCATTTATGTGAAAAGGAAAGACCATCTCTGAATGGAGGAGGGGCCTAAGGGTACAACTGTCACCATCTTACATGCTGTGATTGCAGCCATTCCCCAGCTCTCTGTGAACTGGACTCATGACCATTGATCAACAACCATTGATCAATGGTCCTGACAATATGCGTACCAATGATCAATGAACTGACCTCCCAGCCCATTGTTCCTTCAGTGGGCTGGTTTCAGTCATACAAATGTCCTGTTTATGAGATTGAAACCTGCAGTCAGCTGAGACTGAAGAAGTCACCTGATGATGATGAAACGTTTCTCCCACTGAAAACATCCAGATGAACAGAATCAAGCTTTTTGGGATTTACGTACCTGGATGATTGAGCATCAAGACACAACTCTGTGACTTTTCTCAGATGAATCAATCCTCTCCTCCAGCTTTGTTTACATCTACCAGCCCTGTGGCGCTGCCCAGGGAAATAATCTATGTGAGAGGTGGAAAGTCATACAGGTGTCTGCTCCTGCCTTCAGTTATTTTATCTACTGTGTGTCAACTGGCTGAACCTCCTCCAACTGTCTACTGTCTCCCTAAACTCAACAATGACTTCGTGATCTATCCATTCTCTGACCAAAGACATCCTGCTGCAGGAGGTTAACATAGCAGCCAATGATGATCCCACTCACTGTGAACAACACATTTGGACCTGATTTGCTGCTCTGGTTTACACGTGAACTTCCACTGCTGCTGTCACCAACTTGAGAGGCTCTACAGAAAAACTGGACTTGTCCATAAAAATCATAAACTACATTACAAGGACAGCATTGCTCAATCAACTCTAATTACTACTGACATGTTATCTCTTCTAACTAAGGTACAGACACTCAAACTTGCTGCTTTCAGTGAGAAGTCAAATGTCTGAATATGAGCTGGAAGCTGCTGAGAGTCCTCCCTCCTTCCCGTGGGGTTTACTTTCTCTACTACTTTCACTATAAACACGCCCCTTTCATGCACCTGCAGAGGGCCACCAGCAGATGGAGCTGTCTTAAACAAATCCACTTGGATAGTTAGCTGTAGATGACTTTATCAGTATGATTGTAGGACTTTGAGTTATTCTTTAGATTTATTTCAACTCTTATATTGTGCACAAGTGTTGAGCGACCCATAATTTCTCTGTACTTTTCATAAGAGCAGCCAGACTTTCAGCTGGTTTTTCTTTGCTCTACAGGTTTTATGAAGGTGTGTCAAAGTTGTTCTTTGGACATTAGCTGCTTTTTAAATCATTTTCAGTCCTCGTACAGAAACACTCTTCAAGCTAAATCCAAGTGTGTTAGACCAGAGTTAACCTGATAGATATGTGTGGGTGTGTAACTCTTAGAAGCTGTTTGGCTGCTTTTTATGGGGGCTGGGTCTTTGGAAAGTGTTTTAGTAACACACCCTGAACTGCACACTTTAACAAACAACATGAGATTTTAACTGTAATGTAAAACTCATGTGATTCACTGTTATTAAGCACAAACACATCTATGGCCCTGTTTCCATTAGTAGCTGCTCAGATCGACTCACCACAGGTCACCACGACTGGACTGGATCCACTGGTTTCCATTACAGTTGAGGACCACCTAATGTGGTCGTCTCAATACAGCCGAGTGTCAGCTCACATCATTAGTAAGTGCTAATGCTGCTAATTTCCATCATATTTGTCATTTATTGCTCAAAGTTATTGAAGAAACAGTTATTCAGCTTCATTCCCACTGATCTCGACTACAAACTGTTTCACTTTGGTTTCTGTTTAAAGCCTCGATGTTTAAAACGTTTCCCTGTGATCACATTTGCACCGTCTGATTTCAAAGTTTGTTTCTTTTGGTCATTTAGTCCACAGAGTCCTTGGTGTTCTGAAAGGGACCTATAAATAAATGCATTATTATTAATATTAAAGTAGTTGTTGTACATGTACAGACCATAAATATGGAGTCCAGCTGTGTTTGATGCTGCTGGGCAGACTGACCACTGGGAACCTCTGAGCTCTGCTGCTCCACTCTGTGGAGGAACCATGAAGGATTAGATCAACACAGGATAAAGATCCAGGAGTTTCTGCTCAAATAACTTCATCTGAATCAAGTCTGTCAAGCTTTAAACTCTCAGATTGTGAACATATCAGTAATTTTCAGTCTGTTTTCATGGACGTCCTTTCAGTGGTGATGTCAGGGATGATTTTGAAGAAGCTCATCAAACTGAACCATCAGCAGATCACTGCTCCAAAACCAGAACATGATCCCAGTCTCCCTCCACCACCAGAACACCAGCTTTACTAACGTGGTAGATCAGTGTAGTACAGATCAATAACTGATGAGTCATTTGATCAAAATCACTGAGTGCTTCACGTCTGACCCTCTGATGCTTCTGTAGACATTTTGCATATTTAATGAATGTCTGACAGTTTTACATTCATTCTATGAACACAGTGGAAATGTTGTGTTATAGTCTCCATGTTGTTTCCAGCATCATAAATTCTTAAGTTCAGAAAATTAGATTCTTTCTTCACAGCTGAAAAACAACAACATTTATTCTCTATTGAAATCTGCATCGTCCACTCCAAAGGTCACAATCTGAAGGTAACATCTGGTTTTGTTCCCTGTGGTTAACTCTGAGCATCAGTATGGTGGGATTTATCCACTACATCCACACCACTGTGGTTCAGTGTTGTCCTGATGGAGTAACAGCAGCCAGTATGATCCAGGCTTTAGCTGCTGGGTCTCTGTGTGACCTCTCAGACTGTTTAACAGATCAGACACAAAGAGAATCAGAGCAGCTCTGTTCTTTAAAGACAAACATGAACCCACTCAGGTCACACTTTCCCCACAGATATGAGCATCACTGTCCTCAAACAGCAAATGACCAAGTCGAACATTTGGATCTTTTCTCTTTCATTGTTTTCTTTTTAATGAATCTTTGTAACAATCTGAGGATGTTTCAGGTCATATTTATCCAGGAAACACAAACATGTAAAGGAGTCATCACAGCTCTCTGACCTCGTTGCTCCAGGTTCACCACTGAAGTCTGGATTTTGACCTTTGGACCAGTCACTCCTCACAGACGGACAGCTGGACCCTGCAGACTGTGACCTCTGACCTCTGCAGACACAAACATGATTGAAGCAGCTGTGATCACACAGACTGCAGATAATGCAGCTGTTTCCTGTCAGTAACATCCTCTTAGATTAGAGTTCAGCTTTTTACAGGAAAACTGGACAAAACTGATTTTTGTTACAAACTCATTTTCATTTCCTCTCAGCTCACAAACACAGTCAGACAATCAACCAGAGTCAACACTGATTATAATGTCAGTGCAGAATTATTTCTGTTACTCAGTGAGTTCAGCTCTCTGACCTCGTTGCTCCAGGTTCACCACTGAAGTTTGGATTGTTTCCTTTGGACCCGTCACTCCTCACAGACGGACAGCTGGACCCTGCAGACTCTGCTCTGTCCTCCTCTTCCTCCATCATCATCTTCAGTCAGTCTGAGAGGTAAACCACAAACACTCAGTGAGTTCACATTAACAGGAGGAACTGAGTTACAGTCGCTGACCTCTGACCCGTCATGTGACCATGAAACCAGGTCAATATGTCTGTAGGTTCAGTCATCCAGGTCATGTGATCTAAGGAGCTTGGAGAGAAAAGAGACGTCTTTAAGTTTCTGGAAGACGTTTCATCAGAGAAGCTTCTTCAGCTCTAAAACCAAACGGTGGAGAGTCCCAGATATTTAAACCTGAGAGGGAAAGAAAGCATGTCGCTGACCCACCACTGATGTTATTTCAAGGAGGAAACTGAGAGCCTTTGCACCAGGAGCACAAACATCAGCTCCAGCAATGATCCACTGATGTGTTTTTATTCCATGTATGAATGTTGTTATTGACACAGATGACGTTTGTGTGTCAGTGATGCAGTGACTGTTGTTGTTACCTGTACAGGCTGGTTAGACTCTATGAAACAGATCATACAGATCTCTGCATGTTAGAAGAGACTATTAAAGGTCATGAATGAGACAAAGGCAGGGAGGCGTCCTTTACAGCTAAACAGCAGAGTGAGAGAACAGCCAGCACCTCTACATTTATCACATTATACAGCACATGTATGATACTGACAGGGATGAGAAGAATTTAGTGATTCTGATCCCATCATTGATATTACTTATTGATTCTCAGTAGCTCTGCTCTGACAGTCACCACCATCACTGAGCAGCATATCAAAGACATTTGTGCACATTAACTGCATGTTGTGGCTCAAATGTTTGTGCATGTTGGAGGCATTTCCTCTTTGTTGTGATCAGTGTTGGTCATTACTCAAAACAGTCATTATTACACATATTACACAGAACACTTTGATTAAAAGTAATGGAGTACGTTACTTCATTACTCCTCATAACATTACTTTGATGTTAAAATGAACAAATGAGCATGTAACAACATAAAGCTGAGGTACAGCCCCACACACCAACACAGATCCTGATGAGGTCACGTGATGTTTCTCTGAGTGTTTATGAACACAAATCAAAGATGAAACAGCACAAAGACACTTCAAAGTGATTCTACTGTAGAAACATGAACAGGTAGAAACCTGCAGCCTGACTGCTCATCACTTTGTTACCTGTTCAAGTTCAGCAGCAGCAGCTCACTTTATCACGGTGCTGGTCTGGGGTCAGTGTTTACTCAGCTTTAACCTCACTCTGGGTTCTTGGCTAGCTTAGTGTTAGCTTAGCGTTAGCATGCTGTGTGCTAGCTTAGCGTCAGAGCTCTGCAGGTGTCTCGTGTGTAAACATTAATCACAGTGACAGTAAAGGAGGTAAAGGGCTGTGACGTCATCACGTACGCTGCGTCCTCTGTGGGCTCTGAGTGAACTCAAAGTACAAACTACAAGTACACAAACACGAACGTAGCTCAGAGTGGCGGACACACTCGGCCTCGTTGGTCCAGCTGTGAGTCCGTTACCGTGAACTATGGAGCGGCAGATTTGTGCTGAACTAAGCTGCACACAGCTGATGTTAGCCAGGAAACATTACACACTGACTTTAATGGAGAGACCGGAAATACAAACACACACAGTTTGTTGTGTGAAGAAATCAAACACGAGCTGAACAAACAGTAAAGTTCCTAAAGACAAACTGTTAAAGGAGGAAACAAAGCAAACTTACAGTTTCTTCACACACCAACAACAAGCTCCACTCCACACCTGGACACTAAACACGGACACACAGGTGAGCTGCTTCCTGGAAGGAGGCGGGGCTCCACCTGAAACTCAGCACAGGTGGGAGGGGCTCAGCTCTGTGTGTGCTGATGTGTTAACTTTAAAAATATGCCGTCTGACTGCTCAGACTGAGTCAGAGTAAAGTTCACATGCTGACGTGTGGAGACATGAAACCTTGTTGTAGCTGCAGGTGTGAACACACTGATCCCAGATCAGCTCTGCTGTATTTGTAACATGAACATTTCTGCTGCAAAGCTTCAAATGTTCAGCATGTTTCTCTGTTTCCAGTCTATAGATCCAGTCACACTTTCTACCTTCACCTGTGCAGTAAAGACTGAGAGCAGAGCTGAAACCAAGCGTCCAATCAGTGAGCAGCATCAACACCTGAGCTTCATTCAGACTCTGTTATTGAAGATGTTGTTGGTACAAAGTTCATCTGCTGCTCACATGAATCCATGAAAGATTTATTTCACTGATGTTTCTTCAAAGCTCATTTCAACCTGTTGAAGTCATGAATGAAAGTGCAGACTGAGAGTGGATCACATGATGTTTGAGGTGTGTCATGTGACATGTTCAGTATTGTCACACATGTCTAGATTGTCCCTGATATCATAACTGCTCAAACACTGATGATTATATTTGAAGAATTATTCCTGATGGCAGCAAAGTTTGAATGGAGCTCTCTGTCTGTGCTGATTTGTCGCCCTCTGGAGGTCAAAGCACAAACTGCATGATGTCACTGTAACCACCACAGAGACAGGAAGTGTTTTTATGACTGAAACACTGAAATGATGCTAACGGCTGTCGTTAGGCTCACTGACAGCAGTGCTGATGTGTTCATGTCAAACACTGGCTCAGGTCAGACTCCTTCATCCTTCTCCAGCGTGAGGCCGCCCTCAGACCCACAGGAGCTCTGACCTTTGACCTCCTGACCCTAACCATTTTAGTCTTGTTGCATCTTTAAATGCAAATCCATCCAAACTGTAGCCGAGCAAAAGAAGCTGGAAGCTGTTCTATGAATGATGTTGTTGAAGGAGCTTGGAAAGAAAAGCGTCTGGACTTCTTTAAGTTGCTTGAAGAGGGACATGGACGTCTTAACGCCCACTCACATCCTGGGACATTTGATCACAGGAAATCACATGATAGGGTGGGGCTAGATCTCACAATGGGTTCACCCAAGACCTTGGCTGATTGAGACCCACACCCGTTTTCACGGAGGAGGAGGAGTTTCACATCCTGAACATGTGACAGCCTGGTTTAAAGGGACCAAAAGTAACTGGACACCTGATTCAGTTCAGGTTTATTCATCCGCTCCAAACCACAGCAGCAGTCACCTGCAGGGAACCAGCTGATCCATGTAACTGGGGACAGACCACAGCCCAGAGCACTGGTTCATGATGTGTTTGTGGAGTGTAGGTTGTTTGGATAGAGATGAGATGTACTCAGCAGTCTGTCTCTAATGTTTAATGAAATGTTCTGAAGATGATAATAACTTGTGATTTTCTTTTGAATGAATCTTTAATCGTGTTGTAGGGCCTCTGACTCTCATGAAGATTTTCACATCAATGTGCTTTTCACAAAGATATTAACAATGAAAATGACGTGCAGCCCTGAACTACTCATGCGTTAACTCAGCGGTTCCCAACCCCCGGGTCACGGACCGGTCCGTGAGTCGTTTGGTACCGGGCCGTGAGAGTCGAGGCTCGGTGTGAAATTGATGGTTGATAGGTTTGTAGCATAAACCTGTTCGCTGGATCGTTCAATCCAGCTACACAGCAAAGCAAGACACGAGTAGTTCTTTATGTTTCTCGTGCACGGGAGAGACCTGGACCAATGCCGTTCCTTCGCTTGACCACAGTCGCTCTCGTCCGTTCCCTCGTAACACTGCTCTTTTATTGAGGTTACATGAATATACATAGGTTCATTAACATACACGTGAACAAAGGTACCAGTCTGTATGTTATGTAGGTGTGTGTGTGTGTGTGTGTGTGTGTGTGTGTGTGTGTGTGTGTGTGGAGTCAGAGTGTGACCCATAAACGACTTCCCTAAACCTGCTGGTCTGGAAGTCCAGCAGTTCATCTAAACAAAAGGCACTTAGACTAAAACAGACATCCTACCACAAAACAATAAGAAGGTAGCACCTCTCCCATGATCCCAGGACGTGGGTGTGAATGCCAGAACACTCTGGAGTCACACAAAGTCTTTAAAGACTACTATCATTACACAATTGGTTCTACACCTCTGAGCATATATGGTTAGATATTCCCCAATAACAATGACAATGATAAAATATAAATCCAACAATGGTTTTCAGGGTTTTTATCGTTAACTTCGTTTCCCTGGGTCTTTTCCCGTGTCGTAGTCGTGTGTCTTATTTTGAAAGAAATGTTTACGCGTTACCATAGCGACCAGAGAGCATTAAGGCTGCAGACAGGTGCATCCAACAACATTTTATTTTCCCTTATTTGATTTATGGACCTAACTGTATGAACTGGACTTTGGCTTTAATGCTGCTCCTCTTCATCATTGCTGTGTTGCATTTCCATCATTCTGCTGCTGGATTCACTGCAGGCTTTAACAAACACTCCTTTGGGTCCAGGCCCAGCCACGTGTTTGTAAGCTGCTGTGCTCCTCACAAATAAAGCCTGAAGCAGCTCAGACTGTTAGAAGCAGCACTGAGCCCTGTTACAGTTATAGTGTTAGAGCAGCGGCTGCAGCCTACAGCATTTAAACTAGCTGACAGTAAACACATCAGTCCAGATGTTACCACATTACTTTGTGATGCTGAGAGTTAAAGGAGACTGGCTGATTAAAATCCCATTCCTTACATCACCGTCCTCTGCTCTGACTGCTTTCATTTAATCACAATCAGAATACTTTTTTGATCCCCAGGGGAAATTATTTAGGTTACAGTGCTGCAGCACAAACAGGAACAAAGACACAACACACTAAGTAAGAAATAGCACAACATACACAATATATACATGCATACATATGAGTCACTTATAAGTAACATGTGAGTGCTGGGGTCTATGACAGCAGGCAGGTCTGTATTTATGTCCAGGCTGACATGAACAGCTAGTAGTTCAGGGTTCAACACTCAGGAAAGTGTGTGACCTTCCACACTGACAGAAGATGCTAAACATGACTTTAAACTGTTGTTTGTTAAAGCCTCACAGATCTGAGAGCAGGGCTCAGTGGGTACATGAGCCTTTATACATGAAGGCTTTCTGTTTCCAGGAGAGGAAACATGTGATCCAGCTGTGTTTGGTCACATGGATCTGCTCTGCATGGATCACCTGACTAAAACATGTTATTATTGTTCTTACAGTCTTAAATCGGTACATCAGGTGGGTCACATGACACCCGGGGGTGACAGCAACATCTTTCCTCTTTAGAAAGCTGCTCTCTGTCCCAGGAGCTGTTGTCACAGTAACAGCAGGAACAGGAAGTCACATGCTCTCTGCTCTGTGATTGGCTGCTTCTTATCTCAGCTTCCTGCAGAGGGTGGGGTCTGCTGATAACGCACACCAACAGAAGTGTGACTTTCACTTCCTGTTTATTGCTGTTGTTCTTAAAGCTCTCAGGCGATGCTGCAGCGCCCCCTGCTGACACAAACTCCTCCCTCTGTCTCAGAGGTCACAGGTCAGCCTGCTGCAGAGGGTCTGCCTGTTCATGGACTTCCTGTTACAGAGACGGGTCTCAGCGTCAACACTAGTTTCTGATTGGACGGTGTGGAAAATGTTACGAGTTCAAAATATTGGGGATGGAGACAAGAGAAAAACCACAATAACAACACTGGTCCGGTCGGGTTGAGTCAAACGATGATTTTAATGATCACACACGTGGGAGATGGACACTGATGCAGACAGCCTCAGATCTCAAAATGGTGGAGTATTGCTCAAACTCTTATAGCCTCTGGTGCCTCCACCTTATCATAAAAAGCCTAAACATTCACATGCTTTCTCTCACACAGCGCCTAAGCTACGACCTTGGCTCCCCGTTTATCTGCTGCTGCTGAGATGGGGCAGAAAACTCCAGCATGTTCTCTTCTAATCAGACAAATAAGGCGATGACTTTCTGCAAACAGTATTTCTTATAACTCAGCAGTAGAATGCATCATAAAACAATATCATTCATTCACAATAAATCAGCAGTTTAATATAATGCACATCAGTTTAACTAATGCAATAGTTATCAGCTTCTTCTAATTCAGGAGAATAATGCAAACTAAAACTACATAATAATTCACAATCTTTAATTAGGGGTATAACATGGCATAAAATAATATTATAATCTAACAAAACCCAGCTTCCTCCAGCCGAGTGATGTGTGGATTCATCACTCTCTGTGGATCAGTGTAAGTCTGTGTGTGGGTCAGCTGCAGGACTTGTTTGACCTTTGACCCTGGCAGACAGAGCTGGTTACTGCTGTGTGACTCCTGCCGTCGCTCCACTTTAAATTTTACTTAAAATAAGTCCTGACATGGCCCCGCCCCCTCTGACCTGCTGCTCCTGGATGTGCTGAGGACACAGCGGAGGCTCAGAGGGGGCGGGGCTTTTCCCGTGGCGGTAACCAAACTGCATTAGGTCGCTGCACTGCCAGTGTTTAACCACACCTCTTCTGACTGACCTTTGACCTCTGACATGTTGATTCGATCCTTATTTAATGACGTCTTTTATCTAG
This sequence comes from Astatotilapia calliptera, assembly GCF_964374335.1. Lineage (NCBI taxonomy): Eukaryota > Metazoa > Chordata > Actinopteri > Cichliformes > Cichlidae > Astatotilapia > Astatotilapia calliptera. Next base: position 9,585,257 of record NC_137424.1, on the reverse strand, counting down.
TGATTTAATTCTGTGTATTTATATGTGATGGTGTTCCTGCGTTCAGCCTCAGCTGATATCCACAGACGCTCCTATTGGCTGGTTTTAAAAACACATTTTTCCATTAAAGAGACTCTTTTAAAAACACGTCTGCCTGAAATTCACATTTCATTGATTTTGGGGGATTTTAACAGAGAGATAGAACTTTATGAATCCCTCATGTTTATCCTCCAGGAAATCCAGTTTGTAGCAGCAGAACACCGACAAACTTTTACACAGCACAGAATTAGGATATCAAATAAAGGGGAATAAGAGAACATGAATATAAGCATAAATATGTACATATATACACAGACCTCACACAGAGACAGCAGCTACACTGTGTGTGGATGTGATCCAGTCACAGCTGTGGGTTTCAGTCAGTGTGTCTCTAACTTCATGGTCACATTTCAAAGCTTATTGGAGCCAGAAGATGTTCAAGTAAAAGATTTATTGCTGTACTCGTCTACCAGGATAACAGGAGGTTCATAAAGCTGTGTAATACTTCAGCTTTACATCATGCAGTAGTAGTTTATTAAACCCCCCAAAATATGACTATCCAGAGTTGGGACCAGGAAGCAGAGTTGCAGTCTTACACGCCTCTCTGCAGCTTCTCTCCTCCTGCTACCCCCCAAAAACCCATCTCCATAGAGACTGTGTCAGCTTCCAAACAGACAAAAAACAAACTAAAAACCAGCAACAAACAACTTAAACATAAACAATCACAAAGAAAGAACAATACAGTATCCACATCTGAACCAAAGAGTAAAACAGTGAAATGTGGATTATTAAACATTAGGTCTCTCTCCTCCAAGTCTCTGTTAGTACATGTTAGTAAAAACATTTCTGCATTTTACCCATATTTTATTTTTAACTCAAAATCAAAGATTCCAGATTCTCCTACATGTTGGTTTTGAATCAGATAGGACGACAGATTTCAGGTGGCCCTGTGTCTTTCTCTATTACATTTGCCACTGTGTAACTCAAAGTTATTTAAGGACTAGTTTATTTCAATGGATGAGTTTACTGACTGACGCGCAGAAGAAATAGTTCTTTATGGAGCCTAGATGGTGTGAATGATGAGACCAAAGACTGCAATATCTTGTACCAAAAATATATTGAATAAATGGAGGAAAGGGGAAATGGAACAAAATAATTAACACAACACACAACATAAATGCCCACAATTAAATAATAAATCAATGCTGTGATCTTTCTGTGCAAAAGTCCTTTTTGGTCCTCTTCTTTTTAAAGTTCACTTTTAAGGTATTCCTCCTTAGAGTCCAGCTTCATACAAATGGGGAAATATGTCCGTAATCCAAAGACGGCTAAGTGGGGGAAAGAGGGGAAACAAAGAATGGTCCTACCGGCTCGCCACTTCAATATGAAGAAGATTAATTCAAAGGGAGGGAACAAAACCTGACCTGTAGGTCAGAAAAACGTCCATTAGCACATCAAGTTCGATTCAGTTTACCGGTAAACAAATATATTTTTCTGCAAGCCTATGTAACAATGCAAATCATCATCAACCAATGTACAACAGTTAAATTATTAATTATCTTGGCTACGTAGCTTAATCTATACATTCCAGTAGCGTTCGCTACAAACAATACAAAAACAACAATAAAGAAAAACAGCTGTCTAACAGACAGCATAGCCGAATTCAAGGCAACACATAACAATAATCATTCAATCGCACTTTGTTTCAAAGTAAGCCCATTAAAATGCTTAAGTAAATAAAAGTGTTCAAAAACAGCGGTTTTTGAGCCGGAGTTCTGCTCGCAGTGGGAACGCCGCCGCACAAAGTCACTTTTTAATCGCGAAAACGATCGGCTGGTTACTGACAACCAAAAGGTTGTTTTTGGCAGATATTAAAGATCATGGGTGGGCGGGGCAAATGGAGCAGTTTTCTACAGTCGAGTAAAATTCCAGGAAAGAGCTGGGTGTGGCTTTCCTTTAAATCACATGATCAACAGCTTTAAGATGGAGGCAACTCGCTCAGTGTTTCCTGTTTCATTCTTAGACTGTGGCGATGGTAAGTAGCAGCTTTTCACTTGTTACCTGGCATCTTTTCAGCCACCAATGATAGTCATTGTATGTTATCAACATTTCACTAACTATGTTTTCTCTCATGTTTAAAATAGGCCGACCAAGAGCAAAATAGGTATGTCTGCAGACTCTGCTGTAGCCAAAGTTATCAGATCTCCTGTGTTTTTAAATCCCTAACTGCTCGATCATTATCATTTTAGAAGACAACAATTTCTCAAAGGAGGTTCAAAACTAATGCCTACAAGATTACCAAGAGGATGGTTCGGGGCTCTTACATGACTCCGGGAAGTCAACACTTGGTGGATGAGGTGTGTTACCTTTGACACTTTTAAGACAGTCCTGTTTATCACTACTAACAATAAGCAAATATGTTTTCACTCAACAGATCCTTCACAGCATGTTGTTTCTGGGCAAAATCAACAACATCCCCTTTTCTCCAGAAGAAATCTTCCCTAATCCTTTTGTGTTGGGTTCTTTAATGAGAAGATATCCCAGGCCTTTAAAGTTGTATTCGACTCAGCTTCCCAGGCGAAGTCCCTTCTCCTGTGTGCTCGACATGGTAAGATAACTCTTCTCACATTTTCAGTCAATCTGACAAACTTCCAGTTTTTAGGAAAGTATAATGCAAAGTGCTTTTTTACTGAGAAATCCAAAGAAAATCCATACTGTACCTTATACTTCAACATATACTTCTAGCTATACTTCTCCACCAAACACAGAGACTGCAGGAGAGCTGGAGACTTGCTTCAGAATTTGTTAGTTCTAAATAATGTCTAACAGACTCATTATTGGAGATGCTTACAGTCTTCAAGGCGTATATGATGCTGTCACTGTGTAGCTGCTGGATCTGTTAAGCTCAAAGACTCTAAATTCAGCGTGTTTTGACAGCCCGGCATAGCAAAATAGAAAAAAAAGGTCAATTAGCAAATTTAATTATAAATTAGTGAGAACAAAGATGGATTTTTGCTTATTGATTTAAAATTAAATAGATTTTTGTGACTTGTTTCACCCCCTATCTTAAAATGTCTAAACCAAAAGCATCCAATGGTCCTGCATAGTTAAACAAGTCAAGCAGCGAAACAAACATGTTGATCAACTTTATATTAAAAACAACTATATAATCAGGTGCAACACTTTGACCAGATCTGTAACTGTTTTCAGATCGTCCTGCAAAATAACTCAGAGAATGAAGAGCAAATAAAGCAGAGTCTGCAAGATCTCCTCACAGACTTGGACTTAGAAGAGAATAATAAAAAAACAGCTTTCGTCTCGTCCACCATCTGCATTTCTCAAAAATCCCAAACCAACAAATCAGAAAGGTACTGCGGAGTCTCCATGTCCACCAAAGGTCCTAACGCTGGGAAAATTATGATTGCTGCCTCCTGTCTTAGCAAATGGCATAAATATGTATCTGGTGCGGTGATGACCTATTATCCAAACACAGTCCAGAAAGATTACTTTGATGGAACAATTGAAGTACCTGGAAATATCAGGTGTGAGGCTTTTTGTCTCCGTGATGGTGCCAGAATGAAGCCTTGCAGATCATGTAAGAATTTGTTTGGCTTGAACACAGAAGACCTCAGAGAGTGGCCATATGGTAACTGTGCTGAAGCTGAGAGCCTGAGCAATTTGCTTGAAAATGAGAGAGAAGTTGAAACACATGTGGATGAATACTCAGCTGAAAAGGATAACAGGCAGAGAGCTGAGGATGAGGTTGGTAGGGTTCTTAGAACCGTGTTGCAAAGGATTCGGTTTAACTGGACAGGTGAATTTTACAACCCAGAACAAGAGTGAGATTTCATGAAATCATTTGCATTCATCATTCTGATAAATCAAAGATTCTCTGCTCTGACAGCATCTGTGTGGATTTTCTGTAATCACAGAGACGTGTATAAGCATGTTTACTTTCCATCTCCATGTAATTGTCACATTTAATAATTAAAACTGGCTTCTATGGGTTTTTGTTTGTTTGCTTACATATCTAGTGTTTAATGCAATATGAAGCATTATCAGACAGCATTTATTGGGAAGAATCCCATGTTTATACTGGTCTGTACCCAGGGTACACAGAAAATAAAAACACATGTTTTCTTATTATGATCCCAACTATAATTTACTTAAGCAAAAGCACTACATGTGTAGTTATAATATTTATAGCAGTTACTGTTGAGCTTTAAATTTATCATCTTAAATGTTTATATGCTGATTATATTGCCTTATATAAGAAAGGCCTAACTCTGAGTACACTCTGTGCCAAAAAGTGCTGACAGGAAACTGCATGCTTTTGCAGAAACGTGCTTTTGCAGCTAGAAAGTGAAGCTGATATATATCAGTTTTAATTAGTTTTTACCAACTGCTTGCTAGGGCAATCCCACGAGTTTGGTGTTTTTGTATTGAACATGATTCCAAGTGCTTTCTATAACACATAGCAGAGCACATGTAGTTGGGACAATTCTTCAGTCGCACAAACTACACAATCATTTTCCTCCAATGACGACTTTTCACTTGCAGAAATGGTCCTGTGTGATTTCCAGGCTGTGATATAAAAACTAGTTCCTAATGGCAGCGACTCACTCAGTAAACATGTGTTTCCTTCACCAACCTCACACACAGATCCAATAAGATCAGGAAGTGGGCAGTATAGTACAATATGTGTTATTCTGTGCTGCACTGCCCAAACTAAAGATCTGCTGAAGTGTTGGAAATGATCCAGATGTTTATTTTGGACGATACAGCAGAAGATCAGACATGAAAGATAACACAGAAGACCTGCAGCAAAGGTCAGAGGTCAGACTGGGCCCTGGATTCAACAATGAGCCAATGATCATCAAGCAGTGACTAAAGCAGTGACGTTCTGACATTCATCACACAGTCAGAACAAATGTCTGCTGATGACTTCATCTCATGAAACGACTGATAGATGTCAGTTCATTGATCAGCTGAGCTGCTGATCTTCATCGTCACAGAAACATTCAGCTTGTTTCAATCAGTAAATAACTCCCACTACTCCCAGTTTGAACTGTTCCCACTCAAAATGCTGTGAGAACAATGATCATTGTAGAACTTCACAAACATCACGTGTTGTTTTCCACATGTAAGATCAGCAAACACACAGAAACTTCCTGTTGCCACACACGGCCTCTAAAATCTCTTCCACGCTTTCTGTCTGAAGTCCACTCTCTGTGTCGGATCCACAGGAAACAACAAGATCTTCTTAACATGGTTTTCAATGTGTCTTGTTGAGAATTCAGTTTTACCCCGGTTCTTCTTATTCCTCGAGCATCCAGAGATGGCACCGGACTCAGTAGTCATTTTCACAAAATCTTTATTCATCTACATTCATCTTCATTTAAGCATGCACTTCTAGAAGGGAAGATGAGGCCGGTGTCCCTCTACAAAAATCTTCACTCCTTTGTTGGTTACAGTCAGCTTTATAGAAGTGACCCCATCATAAAACCCCCTCTACGGTGTGCTGCAAACTCTCTCTGTTTGTATGTGCACGAGCACGTGAATGCCTACATGTGCACGTTCCCACGTGTCTATGTGAGTGCTCGTGAGTGAGTGTGTGCGCATACCTGTGTGTATGTGTGAGTGCACATGAGTGAGTGTGCGTGTGGATGTGTGTGTGTAACAGTTAAAACACTGTGGGGGTAGATGACTCCCTAGAGGTCATAAACCCCTACCTTGCATCCTCTGGGGAATTTCCACTCAGTGGGGGAGAAGCCTTCTAAAATCTACTCCTAACTTCACAAGAGAGTGAGGCCTTTATTACTTTACAAACAGTGTCCCTACAATAATTCTACATTCTATGATAACATATTTCTAAACTCTAAAATAAGCTAAACATTCCTACAAGTCCCCCTTTTTTATCTGCTCCATGGCAGATAAAACTAAACTAAATCTTTCACCATAATGTTTTCATACTGTGACTCCCCATTTCCCAAAAGTGGCATCATGGTGTCGGCCTTTGTATCAGACTCTCCCACAGCACGATTGATGAGTCTTACGAACAAGGCTCTGATACAAGGCACACAACAACACCCACATGTCACTAATACTGCAATGAAAACAGACAAAGAAACCATAATTGACATACGTAATAAAATCTTTCCATTGCCCAAAGACAGAGGTCGTCCACGCTTCCAACAGGTCATCTAATCCCGAATGCTCATACACTGCGGTGGACGTCTTTAGGCCTTCCAGAACTCGGGTCACAGAGCCGTCGGGAACTGTGTTATTTGGAATGAAAGTACAATACATATCCCCAAACGCCCCCTTTTTATCCCAACAACATATCTAACGCCATCCGATTTAGTACTGCCATTAAAGACGTTGGACTCAACTGTTCAGTAAGCCCTTGCATTTAATGACAGCACAAAGATCAAATGCATACGAGATTGTGGACCCTTTAACGTAGTCCAACTCTACACCGCCATAATAATCCAAACACTCATCTGATTTACCTGTTTCACTACGTTTGGTTCGCTCCACCGTGGCCTGTGATGGTGGAGTTGCTGGAATGGATTCAGGTCTGTCTCTGGGCAATTCACTTGCAAGAAAAATCACAGTTACAATCACAACAGTTATCACTCCTAACACTACCATTGCTCTCCACTTTCCCCATAACCCCATTTTAGTTATTTCTCTCATCGCTTTTGTCCAATGTAATCTCACTTGTTCTTTTGTTTTGTTTTGTCTTTTTGTTTTGTTTTTTTATTTACTTTTGTTTTCGTCGTTATTGTTATTATTATTTTTAAACCTTTATCTTCTGAGTCGGGTGATTCTCTCTTACTCTTCTTTCTTCAACTTCCGGGGTAGACTACCCTTCAGTCGTTGCATGGATCAGGGATTTATTCTGTCCCTGGGCTGGGATCCATGTAGGGGGGTCTCAGCCGAGTTCCCCCTCTTTTCCTTTGCAGAGAGCCTTTCCGACCTCTTAGGCTCTTCCGCTACAGCACACTAGCTCCAGTGGTACCAGGTTTCCCCTTTCCCTTTCAGTCGGACCGCGTGTGAGGTCCTGGTCTCCACCTCGAATGGACCCCCCGTCCACCTGGGCTCGTTCCACTTTCGTTTGTAGACCTTCAGCCACACCCACTTTGCCTCTGGCACCTCACGACATCTACAAATTGAAAAAATAACACTCCTCTCGCCACACGGCTTTCGCCATGTGTCAACTCCCCAATGAGACATGCATAAGAATGTTGCACAGTCTCCCTAAAACAATCTAAATCAAACTTCACATTTGCAACCAACTATAGATCATGAAAGTGATAAAGTACTCAGCATAACAGACAAGTATCATGTGCAGGTTTTCTCCAATCATTAAATCACTATTATTACCATAATTTGTCCCAAATCATGAATCATCCCAATTTATTCCACAATTTAATCTGTGACTTCCCTTAAACAATGTCACTCCACCCATTTCATCACTATGAGCTCAATAGCCCATCTTCAAATATTCCATAAAAGCTGCATCCCTTATTTGTTTTTCTCATGTCACTTGTCCACTTCTGCTGAATGCTACATGCACTCTTAAAGAAAACAAAACCTGTAATAAAGAAACAAACATCCACCAATTGTTCTGCTAAAAACCACATCATCAAATCACATAAAAAACTGCAATGCTGTAGAAAAAATGCAAATGTTAGCGCTGCGCAGGTGTGTACACACTTTCTCACAGTAACTTCTGTGAGTACCACAAGCCCATGAATAACACACCTCTGATAGATTCACAAACATAAAAATGGCATTTAAAAGGTTAAACCATCACGCAACCTCAGATGTTACTATCATTTTTCTGCTCCTGTAACAGAGACACACACAGAGATACATCCACACCTTTGTCAGGTGGGGGTTGACTTCACGCAATGGTGTTAAGTCAGTCAGTCTTGTCAGCTTTTACCAGTCAGTCAGTTTGTTTTATTTCCATTCATTCATTCATTCATTCATCCATTCTTACTTTCTTTGCTGATAGTGGAACCTGTCGTCGCATTTAGTTTCCACTCTCAGCAAAATGACGTCATTTCAAAAAGAAAAGAAGAACTTTAGATCAGATTACATCGCTGAATCCTTTTTGGACAGGGACTTGTCCCAATAAGTGGCTTTCTCCAGAGCCCATTTTAATGTGGAGAAACCCACCCGCAACGGTTTTCTTCCCGACGTGCAGATCTGCTTAAAGAAAAGAAATTCACAAACAAAAATCAGTGCACTGTTCAAAAAATAAAAATAAAATGAAAAAATACAAAAGAAAAAATACAAAAGCCCGGTCTTAGGACTTGTCACAAAATGTTCTTTCTCTTATAGGTGAGAAAACACCCGTACTTCAAAAACAAAAACAAAACAAAACAAAAATCTGCCAGTTTCACTCATTTAAACTCTGGCTGCAAGATTCTGATCACCCTGCTCTCATGTTCCCCAAAATAATACTAATTCAGTCGTCTATGTATCAGTTCTCAACTGATAAACCAGACAGGATGATGGTAACCGTATTGCCTACTTAAAATTGTGTGTGTGTGTGTGTGTGTGTGTGTGTGTGTGTGTGCCCTCACAGAAGGAAGGTCACAAACCAATGATTCTAAAGACAGAACAGAAAGATACAGTTGGAAGATGAATGATTGCGTTTTTATGATGCGTAGTAAAACGACCCCTTCTTCTTCTTCTCTTTGTTGGTGTTGTTGTTGTTCGTGTGCGCGCACGTGTGTGTGTGTGTGTGTGTGTGCGTGTGTGTGTGTGCCTTAGAAGTCAATTAATACATTAGCCATACTTAAAAAAACATCTGAATTTCATTTAGAACTGAGATTCTAAGTTGTAAGCAGAAATCTTATGCACAGCCAGAAACATGTTTCCCCACTTTCACAATGCTGAGGTGTCAAATCCACAACCCCCAACAAATGGTTTGTTACACGCGGGTGTGAAGGGCAAGCTTTACTTACACAGCCTCACACACACTAGATTTTTAAAGTTTTTGGGTACAGGGGTTTAGCCACAGATGCAACATCCACTTTTGATAAAGATCCCTCCACTTGTTTATTTCTTAAGAAATTAAGCATCTTTATTAAGCTCTTATTTATAAATGTCTACACAATAATAGACACTGTGTGCTCTGTGACATTATAGTCTTCTACTGCTGCTTCCATCGGTTTGCATTTTAAACTCCCGGCCTTTCAGTTTGTTATGAACGACTTTATATGTTGATGATGAACATCAAGTTCACCAGGGAAGACACAAAGGACAACTGTTTGCCTTTCCTGGACTGCGCCGTGCACATTGAAGAGAACGGCAACCTCAACATCGAAATTTACCGGAAGCCCACACACACGGACCAGTACCTCCTCTTTGACTCCCATCACCCTCTGGAACACAAACTTGGAGTAATTAGGACCCTACACCACCGAGCAGAACATGTTCCCTCTAAGCCTGAAGGAAAAAAGAAGGAACACACACATGTAAAGGAAGCACTCAAAACGTGCGGCTATCCTAAATGGGCGTTTTTAAAGTCAGCAAAGAGGCAAAGAAAAGAAGACCAGACACCAGCGAAGGAGGATAAGAAGGACAGACGCAACAACATTGTCATCCCCTATGTAGCCGGTGTATCAGAGAAACTCAGGAGAGTTTTCTCCAAGCACGACATCACAGTGTATTTCAGACCCAGCAACACGCTCAGACAGAAACTGGTTCACCCGAAAGACAAAACGCCAAAACACAGACTTAACAATGTGGTGTATGCTGTACAGTGCAGCGAGGAATGCTCAGACCTCTACATTGGAGAGACCAAACAGCCACTTCACAAGCGCATGGCACAACACAGAAGAGCCACCTCCACAGGACAAGACTCAGCTGTCCATCTGCATCTAAAGGATAAAGGACACTCTTTGAGGATGCCAATGTTCACATTTTGGACAGAGAGGACAGATGGTTTGAAAGAGGAGTGAAAGAAGCCATCTATGTCCACTGTGAGCGACCATCTTTGAACAGAGGCGGGGTTTACGACACCAACTCTCTGCCATCTATAATCCAGTTTTGAGATCCCTTCCCAGACGCCTTAACGCCCACTCACATCCTGGGCCATCTGATCTCAGGAATTCGCATGATAAGGTGGGGCCAGGTTTCACAATGAACACACCCGAAACTCTGGCTGATTGGGACCCACGCCCAGTTTCACACCTTGGCTCAGGCGATTAGAGGATCATCAGGGGTCCTTTTGTCCCTCTGTGGGGGGAAACTCCCACTAGGTTTATATCTGGGACTCTCCACCATTTGACCTTAGAACTGAAGAAGCTTCTCGGATGAGAGGTGAAACGTCTTCAAGTAACTTAAAGAAGTCCAGACGCTTTTCTTTGCAAGCTCCTTTGACTACGATGACCTGGATGACTGAGAACCTTCACAGATATATGAATATAAAACAGTGTGAACAACAAAACATCAGCTTTGGAAACTTTGATGTAAAATTCTGCAGTTGTTTTCTCAGATATAGCATAAATCAAACTAACATACATCAGTGTATTATTAATGTGCACACACACACACACACACACACACACACACACACACACACACACACACACACACACACACACACACACACACACACACACACGTGTTACAATAAACAGCTCTTATGCTTCTGTATGATTCTCAGTGCTTTCCATTTGCGTGTCCACAGGTTGCTGTAAGTGGTGCTTGACTGCAGTTTGCTCTCATTTCAAGTGGTTTGCTGTCACAAAGCCAACAGGAAGTCCGGCCATGGTTGAGCCAACTGAAGATGGGTTGAAGGTGGCGTCCTCGTTTCCTCTGTGAGTGCGAGAGGACAGACAAAGCAAACACCGTTTGGACAGCATTAAAATATTTACACTGATGATTAATGTTGTGTCTTTGCACCTGTAGCGATACATGTTGGAAAATGGAGACTTTAGCCACCAAGACTGACGTGCCTGGAAACTTCCCTGTGAGTACGCCCACAAAGACAGGAAACAGTTTAGCCACCGCGGTTAATCCTCCATCATCATCATCCAGTATTTTTCACATCTTTTCTTCTGCTGTTTCCCTTGTTGTCAGTCACGGGGTTTGTGACTGAAATGCGTGTGGTCGACGGGAAGCCTGACGAGTACGGCCTGAATCATTCCATCAACACCGGACGGAGTGAAACCTTTGTTGAAAACAGATTATATGGTAACGTTGCATTTAGCTTCAGTAAACTGTGAAGTTACAGCAGCAGATTTACATCACGTGGCTTCACAGGAAGTAGTCTGGACCTCAGCGCTGAGGTTCAAGCAGCTCTGCTTGCAGACGGCATCCTTCCTGAAAATGTTCTTCATCTTCCTAAAACCAGAACTTTTACATTGGTGCTGAAGTTCTATATAAAAACAGCCTGAAATACAAAGTGATGTTGTGCACTGATTACCTCACACTTTCCATGTTTCCTTCTACAGAGGAGTGTCCGCCTGAGTGTTTTGTCTGATCTGTTGCTGATCGTCTCATTGACACTGCATGCAGATCTGACACCAGGGCTGGACTGGGACAAAAAATGGTCCCGGGCATTTTGACTGGAGACCGGCCCCCCAGGTATTAAAGGAAAAACCATGAAGCCTTTGAATGAAAACAAACGCTGTTGTCACAGTGATGGACGCTGTCTTGTTGGTATACATGCATCAGTCTAATAAACTTAAACCTGCACCATCCTCCCTGTCCTGGTATTCTAAACAGGAAGTAGACTGTTGGTCGAGTTAACCTCCTGAACATCTACAACACACGGTGGAAACCTGACATTAAGACAGAGACTAGAGGTGAGACATGATCATTGCTGATTACTGATGACAGATTTAGATATATTTTCATAAACCTTTCATTTGCCACATCAATAAACAGCACGGCAGGGCAAAATATGTTTTCTAACATGGCAACCTTTAAAAAGTGAAAGGAGACAGAAAGACAGCTGAGAAAGAATCAAACTGACTTTTTGATGCATTTTACACACAGTACTGGTGCAGAATCTAGAAAATGTGGGAAACACTGGCATCATATGCAGTACTTACTTCTGAAGAAATTATGATGGGACCCTAAAAAATGACTATGTACAATAATGGATTTCTATACATTTTACATCAGATGAAAACGTTTGTTGTAAGATTCAGATAATTATTTATTAAAAGTGAGACATTTTAAATGAGAACAAGAAAGAAAAGTATTTCTTTGTGCCCCCCTCTCCCTGTTAATGCCCTACCTGCCCCCCTGGCAACACTTTGCTAGACCCGCCCCTGCACAGTTACCAGCTGTCAGCTACACAAAAAGGATCCTGGTGTTATTTGTCTCTCAGAAACAGTTCATAACTTCAACTCATTTTTGTTTTGTCATGTTTTGTTCTTTACATTGTCTTTCTTCTATATAATTGTTAAACATTTAATAAATATGTCTACAAAAAGATTTTAAAAATCAGACATTTCACACAGACACCCAAATGATTTCTGACTGATGAAGGGGGCTGAAGGTGCCCTGCTCTTGCCCAGCTTCTGCTGCTCTCTCCCTGCTCACTGTCAGCAGCTGGCAGCCTCGGTCCTGCCTGAGACTCTTCATCTATCAGTGCCAAAGAATATGGGAAATAGCAACGCACAACATGCACATTACAAAACAAGCACATGAATCAGCATTACATTCATTAGTGAAGTGCTGACGTTCGTTCCTAAACTTTGGGCCTTAATTAACATCACTGTGAACTAATGTTTGCTTTGCTTCTTAACCAGTGAAGCAGCGAGGGGCTTTCTGAGGTTCCTGCTCGTAAATGCCCAAAATGAGTCGAGTATTTCTCTGCAACTACAAACTCTGTTTTCATCAGAGGTGTAAATATTACAGCACTGTGTCAGAGTCACTGAGGCTGGAACACAGAAAAAGGAAGTAGATGTATTTATTTTTAGGCTTTATTGCCTGGAACCACTTTAAAAATACGCTTTGGGTCACAATTAACTGCAGAAAACCAGGAATCCACATATGAACATTATCTGTGCAGAGATTTATGCTTCTGAAGGTAAACAGTGAAAACTTGCAGCACTAAATGCACAGATAGCCAGGCGTTTCACATTTTGGGACCATCTGCCAGTTTTCATTTCTTAGGTATTGAAGAGCAGAAATGATTGAATTTTATTTACATGCTTAAAAATGTTTGCTTTTGAATATTATTTGAAGAATTACCCACACACTCAGGCACTGTGGGCCTGTTTCCCTTTGCACAACAGAGTGTTGGAAACGGGCCTTTTCTCTTTAAACTCTGAGGGGCTGTAACTTTGGCTTCTATTGGCAGATTTGCATGATTGACCCTCTTTTTAAAATAGTTTTAGCCAAGAGAATCAAGCTAACATCACTGTTTTTACGTCAGCTCACGTCACACGAGCTGTTTCAAGAAAAGTCCTCCTGTCACACAGCAATGCCTACATGAATCACACCACTCTGCTTAAATAATAATAATAATGTTTAGTGAAGCAGGTGAAGCAAAGGGCTGCTTTTAATAGGCTGGGAGACCCAGGTGTGCTGCTTTAGCTGCTGAGCCTCTCATGCTAGCCTCCATCTATAAGCTGGGATCACAGGAGCACTGCAGTCCTGATAGATCAAGGATTGTTATTCATGCAGGTGACAAAAGTTTACATTCACAGAGTCATAGGATTGAGCCTGGTTTGAAAAGCAGCTGTTTAATGCAGCTGCTTAGAGTTCACACACAGTAGAAGAATCAGACTTGAGTCACATTTCAAACACTGGAAAAATACTCAGCAAGTAACAATGAAAACAGCACAGACTCAGTATATCCTGTTCAGTCCTGTGTTTGATATGAATGTGCTGTTCAGAGAGGATCTCATGTCCTCTTTTACAAAGCCTTTGTTTCATGATGTTTGTGTATAAATGAATGTAGGTGTGTTTCTAAGTGTGAAGGAGCCCTGGGAGAAAAGACTGAAGCTTGTGCCAAAGAACAAACAGGAAAGAAAGATCAGCATTAATGAAGACGAGCACAGAAGGAGCCCAAGCACGTGTTGCTTTTTCAGATTTCTCTAAAAGTGTGTGTTCATTTGTTCCATCCTTCACAACAAACAACAGCTGACAGACACACATGCACTCTGTGTCACTTCACAGGGGCTGATGAAAGTGGACACAGTAAAGGGAGAGCTGGACCTGCTCTACACATCCTGCACTCTGTTAACAGACTTTATTCTGCAGCATCAACAGATAAAAATATATGAAGATATAGAAACGTTTAACATTGTGACTGTTCACATTAGTGAAGCTGTTACTTTGCTGCCAGGTGGGAAAAGAAGCCTAAAGCTGAGTCTGATTAAACATCTGCTGCACCAGAGAGTTTCATGGCCCTGCTTTATCCTGTGCTTGCTGACCACCTCGTCCTGAAACCTCTTCATCATCCTCACAGTTGTGTGAAGAAAGAGGGAAGCAGGTGGAAACCATCTGTGCTGCTGTGTTCACTTGTGTGTGTGCGTCTATGGTCATATCTAATGTGTACCTACAGACAAACACAAACACCTGGCATTGCACAAGAGTCTCTATGGAGCAACCTGCAGATGTCAGAGATGTGATTAGAGGGTAAAGTGGACTAGTGAGAGCATCTATGTTGTTGTTGTCTGCTGGGGGACAGCATCAGCTCCAGAGATGCATCAGGATCAGCAAACTAATCTGCAAGGCTGCAAGTGTCACTGAAGGAGTTTGAGTCAGTGAGGGACTCAAACTCACACAGCTGGTCAAGAAGGCTCAGCAGCTGCTGTATTTCCTGAGGAGGCTGAGGAAATTTGGTATGTTGGCCAAGATCCTCAGCAGGTTCTACAGCTGCACTGTGGAGAGCAGCCTGACAGCTGCATCACTGCATGGTACGGCAGCACTACTGCAAACCGCAAACGCCTGCAGAGAGTGATAACAACTGTGGAGAAGATCATCAGGACCCCGCTGCCCTCTCTGCAGAGCAGCTACCATCACAGAGTCCAGAGGAGAGACACACCTCTGCCCTCGAGACGAAGGTTCAGAAGTGTGAAATGTAGAACATCCAGACTCAACAACTCCATCTTCCCCACTGCTATCAGACTCCTGAACAGCTGACCAACCTCAAACTGCAGTTTGCACATCAGGTCACTTTGCACACTAAGTTCATTTTGCACATTAAACTCCATGTACATCCATGTACATCGACATCTGCAGACCACACGTGTCTTCAGTTACTTATTTGTACTTATTTGCAGTTATTTATCTTTTTATTTTATTTTTTTAAGTTATTTCTTATCCTTATTTTATCTTTTTATTTATTCTTATCTTGTTCTTTTAACCCTTATCTAACTTGGCATTGTGCACGGTGTGTTTAGATTCAGTTTAAATTCAGGGACATGGAGCCCCTGTTGATCCTCTACCTAATCACACGAGCCACGGTGTGAGAACGGGTGTGGGTCACAATCAGCCAAGGTTTTGGGTGAACCCATTGTGAGATCTAGCCCCACCCCATCATGTGATTTCCTGTGATCAAATGTCCCAGGATGTGAGTGGGCATTAAGACGTCCATGTCCCTCTTCAAGCAACTTAAAGAAGTCCAGACGCTTTTCTTTCCAAGCTCCTTCAACAACATCATTCATAGAACAACTTCCAGCTTCTTTTGCTCGGCTACAGTTTGGATGGATTTGCAGATGCAACAAGACTAAAATGGTTAGGGTCAGGAGGTCAAAGGTCAGAGCTCCTGTGGGTCTGAGGGCGGCCTCACGCTGGAGAAGGATGAAGGAGTCTGACCTGAGCCAGTGTTTGACATGAACACATCAGCACTGCTGTCAGTGAGCCTAACGACAGCCGTTAGCATCATTTCAGTGTTTCAGTCATAAAAACACTTCCTGTCTCTGTGGTGGTTACAGTGACATCATGCAGTTTGTGCTTTGACCTCCAGAGGGCGACAAATCAGCACAGACAGAGAGCTCCATTCAAACTTTGCTGCCATCAGGAATAATTCTTCAAATATAATCATCAGTGTTTGAGCAGTTATGATATCAGGGACAATCTAGACATGTGTGACAATACTGAACATGTCACATGACACACCTCAAACATCATGTGATCCACTCTCAGTCTGCACTTTCATTCATGACTTCAACAGGTTGAAACGAGCTTTGAAGAAACATTCAGTGAAATAAATCTTTCATGGATTCATGTGAGCAGCAGATGAACTTTGTACCAACAACATCTTCAATAACAGAGTCTGAATGAAGCTCAGGTGTTGATGCTGCTCACTGATTGGACGCTTGGTTTCAGCTCTGCTCTCAGTCTTTACTGCACAGGTGAAGGTAGAAAGTGTGACTGGATCTATAGACTGGAAACAGAGAAACATGCTGAACATTTGAAGCTTTGCAGCAGAAATGTTCATGTTACAAATACAGCAGAGCTGATCTGGGATCAGTGTGTTCACACCTGCAGCTACAACAAGGTTTCATGTCTCCACACGTCAGCATGTGAACTTTACTCTGACTCAGTCTGAGCAGTCAGACGGCATATTTTTAAAGTTAACACATCAGCACACACAGAGCTGAGCCCCTCCCACCTGTGCTGAGTTTCAGGTGGAGCCCCGCCTCCTTCCAGGAAGCAGCTCACCTGTGTGTCCGTGTTTAGTGTCCAGGGCCCTGTTTCAGGAAGCCGGTTTAGTGGAAAAACTGAGTAAGTATACCCTGAGTTAACGAAAACTCTGGTTTTTCGGTTTCACAAAGCGAGTTCAGCTGAAGCCTCAGTGAGTCACTATGACGACACACGCCGTGAAGCTAACCTGCTCCCTAGCAGGTTTACTACAACTAACCCTGACTGTCTCCGCCCCTTTGTCGGAAACCTGACAGTAGGAAGTGTCAGACATGGCGTGCCCCTTCCTTGAAGAGCCAGTAGATCGTGAAGCCCAAATTCTCCGCAGAGCTCTCCGCCGGGAGAGAGTGATCAGAGCGCGTTTGGACATTTTATCATTTCCTGATGAGTTTCTGTGCGAACGTTACCGTTTCTCAGCACAATCTATAAGTTATTTTGATAACATCCTCAGGCCATATATTACGCATGTGACACATTGCGGACATGCTCTCAGTTCTGTACATATTATTTGTATTGCACTTCGGTTTTTTGCAAACGGGAGCTTTCTGTATAATATTGGTGACGCTGAGCACGTTTCCAAGGCTACCGTCTGTCGGGCAGTCAGGAATGTTACAGTTGCACTGAAACGTCTCCTGTACTCGTTTGTGGTGTTCCCCGGTCATAGACCCACAAGATTTATCAAAGAGGGATGCCACAAAATTGCAGGTATCAAGGTGACCAAAACGTAATGTATGATGTGGTGATACTTGAACTACTACTTAAATTTTACATTTATTTTCACGGTTCCCAGGCGTGATTGGCTGTACAGATGGCACTCACATTCCAATCATTGCTCCTCCAGTAAATGAAGGAGACTATGTGAACAGGAAGTCTTTCCACAGCATTAATGTACAGGTACATAGTTCCCTGTAGCATTTCAAACTAACAAATTATTTCATTATAGTAATGGATGCTAATTTGTGTTCTCTGCACTGTGAAGATCATATGTGATGCTGCCAACATTATCACAAATGTGGAAGCCAAGCGGCCAGGCTCTGTCCATGACTCACAAATATTCCGTGAATGTACACTGAGCACAAAATTTGGACATGGTGAGTTGAGAATACTTTAAAATATATAAAGACCAATTGCTTCAGGGACATTTGAACTGAAGTGTATCCTTCTGTCTTAGGAGAGTTCACTGGCTACTTGCTTGGTGATAGGGGTTATCCATGTTTACCCTATTTGCTTACCCCTTACCCTGACCCTGAACCGGGCCCACAGCAGCGATATAACCTGGCTCATTGCAGGACAAGAGCCAGAATTGAAATGACTATCGGAATGCTTAAGGCCCGGTTCCAGTGCCTGCAAAGACTCAGGGTCACCCCAGAAAGGGCATGTGACATTATTGTGGCATGTGTGATTCTTCACAACATTGCCACAATTAGAGGAGAACACTGTCCTTCTGAACCAAACATCAGCAGTGATCCAAACCATGAACATCCTGACCCTCCCACGGACATACAAGATGGAAGAGCAGTCAGAGACACCATATGTCACAATCATTTCTTTTGACCCATCACCTCAACATGTTGAAAGAAGAATAAACAGGTTTTTTGTTCAACTGGCTTTATTGGTCACCTGTGTTTCCTGTACACAAAGTATTAAAAGATGTAAACCTCATAAAGTGTCTCTGTTGCTTCCTCCTCTGTAACAGCTGTCAATGTTTCGTCATTATTTTCCTGCAGTAAAGAAATTAACAACATTGCTGTTCTACTGTAAACTCATATAATCTGTGGAGTATTACTCACAACTGCATGTTGGTCTGGCTCAACAGGAGGCTGCACCAGATGCAGTACACCACCACCATCAACTGATAGAATATGAGGTTTATACAGGTCACTTATAACTTACAAGGGACCAAATGGCAATTAACAAACATATAGCACTCAGCTTACACTTCATTGTCATTATGCTCTCAAAGACAACCAAGACTGAGGGAAGGCAAAATCAGTAGGAAAATAACTTCACTACAAAATAATCCATTATGGTAAAGAGTTTATCAAATGAATGAGCAGCACTGCAAAGGTGACTGTGAAGAAAGGATGTATGCACATCATGTATTATTTTGAATTTACCCCCTATGTAGGCACTTGTGTCTTGCGGGGTTATTGACTCAGAGGATGTCCCCGCAGAGATGCCATCGGCCACAGGGCGCCCACTGTTTTGGCTGAGGGCCAACTGCTCAGCCTCTGTGAGTGGTGGTGGTGGAGGACCCCCACCTGTTTTTCGGGCCTCCGCTTTTTTTCTGTTGGCTATAACGGGCCACATTTGAGCATACAGAGTAAGCAAATATCTACTTGTAATGTGCTCAGATAATTTCAATAAGTGCTTACAGAAAGAAAATTAATGTAGCCTCTAACTGCAATTGATTTACATGGGACAAACAGACCAAGCACTATGGCTCATAATACAATTACACCGTACCTGTTTGGACTATATTTTTATATTTCATTTTTACTTGCTGCCAGGAACGTTTGGGGCCTGTTGGGTTGCACCTGCGCTCACATCACGTCACAAAATAAAATGTATAAAATAACAAATAAAATATAATAAAATAACGTTTTAAATGGGTGGAAATCCCTAGATCAATGTTTAAATTAACACTCACGCATTGACTCTGTCGGCTTTGTTTTGCCATGCATGCTCCCTTTCTTTCGCAGCTGAGGCTGTGTTACTTTTTTCCGCGGAATTTGCATGTTATCGGCATATGCTGCCATCAGAATTTCGGCCTCAAGCGCTGTAAAATACATTGACCGCGCCTTCTTTCCCTCCGTCTCCATGGTGACTCGCTTAATCTGTGCTCCGCTTATCAGGGCTTTATGTATCCTCGTGCGCGTGCTTAACTTGGGGTTAAAGCAACTCCGCGTTGACTGAACTAATTGTTATCAGCCTTTCTGAAACCGAATATTATGAGTTGGACAGTTCGGGGTTACTCAACCCTGCGTATCGTTTTTCACTCTGAGTTTTCTAAACCGGCTTCCTGAAACAGGGCCCAGGGGCCCGTTCTTCGTACGTCGCTTACTACATCCAAGATCAAATGACACATCCAAGATCAAATCATCGCGCTAACCGTGAGCTCGCTAATCCGGTTCCCCGAACACACCTGTTGTTGACGATTACTACAGCTGGACGCAGGAATGTGACATCACTGGGTGTCGTAAAAGGGGCTACGCATCGATAGTAGAAACATTGATCGGCAACCCGCTGATTGGTCGGCGAAAATGTCGAAGGGGCGTGCTCGGTATTTTCCGGCAGCAGAGCAAGAACTCATGAGTGAGGGATTACAGGAGTTTCAGAGTTTAATTAAAACGCAAGAGAACACTGCAAAGGCTGCAAAAGCAAGGAGAGAGGGCTGGCAGAAAGTTGCTGACAAATCAAACTCGTAGGTAATTTAATAATAATAATAATAATGGATTGGATTTATATAGCGCTTTCCAAGGCACCCAAAGCGCTTTACGATACCACTATTCATTCACTCCCACATTCACACACTGGTGGAGGCAGCTACGGTTGTAGCCAGGCTGCCATATCGCGCCATCGGCCCCTCTGGCCAACACCAGTAGGCGGTAGGGTAGATCTATCATATGACACTATATTGTCCAATATCATATGGCATTATATTATATTATAATATGTTATATTATATCCCCTTTCACATTAGAGCCACAACAGGACCCACAAGAACATGGGAACAAGTAAAAGTGGAATACAGGAGTATTCTACAGAATGGTAATATTTATCTCTTAGATTGCTTTGCGTCTCTTGGCAAGGTAATACTGGCCTGTAATACTCTGTTAGTTTGTTCATAACAGCAACCAAGAAAAGGGCAGAGGAAAAAAAGACAGGTGGTGGTCCTGCACCCCCTCGTCAACAAGTTGGTTAAGTAAATAATACCCTCACGGGAATATCGATATCTCTCAATGAGCACACTGTCGCGCTGAGCTAAAGGATCCTGTCTATCCCGCAATATACGCTGAATTCTGAGGACTCTCCTTATCAATCTTGCACCTTCCGCAATGGGTTGGTCGCGTATACGGACAGGACATGGCTGCGACAGGCTTCCCAAATCCACCTTCGCTTTTATAGCCGTGGTCTCTCATCTTGATTACACGAAGTAATTTACAATTACTACTCTGAAATATGAATTACATCTGTAATAATCACATACATGTAATAGAATGTTAATAGTTCATTTCCCTTTTTTAGGAAATGACCTGTATGTATCTGTGTGACATCAATAAAAGGATCAAGTGCTGCATTATCTTTAGTTACATTGATGTTATTTATTTATGGTGAAACAGTGGAAAAATATCGCTGTTGCTTTCGTATAAATGAAGCGGACATACCTGCGTGGCCGCGATCTAATCCTGTTTACATAAAGTAAACCTGCTCCCGAGCAGGTTTACGCTTACGGCTCTGTTGCTATGACAGCAAGTCCCGGATGAGCTTCGGGGAACCGACTGATCCAGGATCACGCGAAATCGTCAACAATCTAATCCGGCTAACCTACTTAGCGAGGTACGAAGAACAGGCCCCTGGTGTGGAGTGGAGCTTGTTGTTGGTGTGTGAAGAAACTGTAAGTTTGCTTTGTTTCCTCCTTTAACAGTTTGTCTTTAGGAACTTTACTGTTTGTTCAGCTCGTGTTTGATTTCTTCACACAACAAACTGTGTGTGTTTGTATTTCCGGTCTCTCCATTAAAGTCAGTGTGTAATGTTTCCTGGCTAACATCAGCTGTGTGCAGCTTAGTTCAGCACAAATCTGCCGCTCCATAGTTCACGGTAACGGACTCACAGCTGGACCAACGAGGCCGAGTGTGTCCGCCACTCTGAGCTACGTTCGTGTTTGTGTACTTGTAGTTTGTACTTTGAGTTCACTCAGAGCCCACAGAGGACGCAGCGTACGTGATGACGTCACAGCCCTTTACCTCCTTTAATGTCACTGTGATTAATATTTACACACGAGACACCTGCAGAGCTCTGACGCTAAGCTAGCACACAGCATGCTAACGCTAAGCTAACGCTAAGCTAGCCAAGAACCCAGAGTGACGTAAAGCTGAGTAAACACTGACCCCAGACCAGCACCGTGATAAAGTGAGCTGCTGCTGCTGAACTTGAACAGGTAACAAAGTGATGAGCAGTCAGGCTGCAGGTTTCTACCTGTTCATGTTTCTACAGTAGAATCACTTTGAAGTGTCTTTGTGCTGTTTCATCTTTGATTTGTGTTCATAAACACTCAGAGAAACATCACGTGACCTCATCAGGATCTGTGTTGGTGTGTGGGGCTGTACCTCAGCTTCATGTTGTTACATGCTCATTTGTTCATTTTACACAGTAACATCAAAGTAATGTTATGAGGAGTAATGAAGTAACGTACTCCATTACTTTTAAAGTGTTTTGTGTAATATGTGTAATAATGACTGTTTTGAGTAATGACCAACACTGATCACAACAAAGAGGAAATGCCTCCAACATGCACAAACATTTGAGCCACAACATGCAGTTAATGTGCACAAATGTCTTTGATATGCTGCTCAGTGATGGTGGTGACTGTCAGAGCAGAGCTACTGAGAATCAATAAGTAATATCAATGATGGGATCAGAATCACTAAATTCTTCTCATCCCTGTCAGTATCATACATGTGCTGTATAATGTGATAAATGTAGAGGTGCTGGCTGTTCTCTCACTCTGCTGTTTAGCTGTAAAGGACGCCTCCCTGCCTTTGTCTCATTCATGACCTTTAATAGTCTCTTCTAACATGCAGAGATCTGTATGATCTGTTTCATAGAGTCTAACCAGCCTGTACAGGTAACAACAACAGTCACTGCATCACTGACACACAAACGTCATCTCTGTCAATAACAACATTCATACATGGAATAAAAACACATCAGTGGATCATTGCTGGAGCTGATGTTTGTGCTCCTGGTGCAAAGGCTCTCAGTTTCCTCCTTGAAATAACATCAGTGGTGGGTCAGCGACATGCTTTCTTTCCCTCTCAGGTTTAAATATCTGGGACTCTCCACCGTTTGGTTTTAGAGCTGAAGAAGCTTCTCTGATGAAACGTCTTCCAGAAACTTAAAGACGTCTCTTTTCTCTCCAAGCTCCTTAGATCACATGACCTGGATGACTGAACCTACAGACATATTGACCTGGTTTCATGGTCACATGACAGGTCAGAGGTCAGCGACTGTAACTCAGTTCCTCCTGTTAATGTGAGGAAGCAGAGCAGAGTCTGCAGGGTCCAGCTGTCCGTCTGTGAGGAGTGACCGGTCCAAAGGTCAAATTCCAAACTTCAGTGGTGAACCTGGAGCAACGAGGTCAGAGAGCTGAACTCACTGAGTAACAGAAATAATTCTGCACTGACATTATAATCAGTGTTGACTCTGGTTGATTGTCTGACTGTGTTTGTGAGCTGAGAGGAAATGAAAATGAGTTTGTAACAAAAATCAGTTTTGTCCAGTTTTCCTGTAAAAAGCTGAACTCTAATCTAAGAGGATGTTACTGACAGGAAACAGCTGCATTATCTGCAGTCTGTGTGATCACAGCTGCTTCAATCATGTTTGTGTCTGCAGAGGTCAGAGGTCACAGTCTGCAGGGTCCAGCTGTCCGTCTGTGAGGAGTGACCGGTCCAAAGGTCGACCTCCAGACTTCAGTGGTGAAGCTGGAGCAACGAGGTCAGAGAGCTGTGATGACTCCTTTACATGTTTGTGTTTCCTGGATAAATATGACCTGAAACATCCTCAGATTGTTACAAAGATCCATTAAAAAGAAAACAATGAAAGAGAAAAGATCCAAATGTTCGACTTGGTCATTTGCTGTTTGAGGACAGTGATGCTCATATCTGTGGGGAAAGTGTGACCTGAGTGGGTTCATGTTTGTCTTTAAAGAACAGAGCTGCTCTGATTCTCTTTGTGTCTGATCTGTTAAACAGTCTGAGAGGTCACACAGAGACCCAGCAGCTAAAGCCTGGATCATACTGGCTGCTGTTACTCCATCAGGACAACACTGAACCACAGTGGTGTGGATGTAGTGGATAAATCCCACCATACTGATGCTCAGAGTTAACCACAGGGAACAAAACCAGATGTTACCTTCAGATTGTGACCTTTGGAGTGGACGATGCAGATTTCAATAGAGAATAAATGTTGTTGTTTTTCAGCTGTGAAGAAAGAATCAAATTTTCTGAACTTAAGAATTTATGATGCTGGAAACAACATGGAGACTATAACACAACATTTCCACTGTGTTCATAGAATGAATGTAAAACTGTCAGACATTCATTAAATATGCAAAATGTCTACAGAAGCATCAGAGGGTCAGACGTGAAGCACTCAGTGATTTTGATCAAATGACTCATCAGTTATTGATCTGTACTACACTGATCTACCACGTTAGTAAAGCTGGTGTTCTGGTGGTGGAGGGAGACTCGGATCATGTTCTGGTTGTGGAGCAGTGATCTGCTGATGGTTCAGTTTGATGAGCTTCTTCAAAATCATCCCTGACATCACCACTGAAAGGACGTCCATGAAAACAGACTGAAAATTACTGATATGTTCACAATCTGAGAGTTTAAAACTTGACAGACTTGATTCAGATGAAGTTATTTGAGCAGAAACTCCTGGATCTTTATCCTGTGTGGATCTAATCCTTCATGGTTCCTCCACAGAGTGGAGCAGCAGAGCTCAGAGGTTCCCAGTGGTCAGTCTGCCCAGCAGCATCAAACACAGCTGGACTCCATATTTATGGTCTGTACATGTACAACAACTACTTTATTATTAGTATTAATAATAATGCATTTATTTATAGGTCCCTTTCAGAACACCAAGGACTCTGTGGACTAAATGACCAAAAGAAACAAACTTTGAAATCAGACGGTGCAAATGTGATCACAGGGAAACGTTTTAAACATCGAGGCTTTAAACAAAAACCAAAGTGAAACAGTTTGTAGTCGAGATCAGTGGGAATGAAGCTGAATAACTGTTTCTTCAATATCTTTGAGATCTTAAAAAAGAAAAACTAGCTGAAAGTCTGGCTGCTCTTATGAAAAGTACAGAGAAATTATGGGTCGCTCAACACTGCACAATATAGGAGTTTAAATAAATCTGAAGAATAACTCAAAGTCCTACAATCTTACTGAGAAAATCATCAACAGCTAACTATCTTTGTGCCCCCTTTTCCCTGTTCATGGCCTACCGGCCCCCCTGGCTAAACTTTGCTAGATCCGCCCCTGCACAGTTACCAGCCGTCAGCTGCAGAAAAAGATCCTGGTGTAGAAAGTAATATTAAATACATTCTAACAACAGCTTATCAAGCTTAAATGTGCTGCTGTTGTTCAGCTGCTGGTTTCCTCTTTCTGGTGCAAAGTGGGCCAAAAACAAAAAAGAGAGACGGACTCGCGACAGAAAAGCCGATCAGCTGATCATTGATCAGTTTCATGATTGAAGTAGCAGCAGGAGAGAGAGAGAGAGGCAGTCGCTCCATATATCGGTTGTTAAGCTTAACGTGGGAATGCTTTACAAACATTCAGAGATGAACTTACACACTTGCTTTACTTCTCTCTGGGAAAACTTCCTCGGAGATGAAATGCCGGGTTGTTAGCGAAGCTACAAATACACACAGCCGCTCCATCACGTGAGCACACTGCTCCGACGTGCTACGGTTATGAGCCGAGTTACGCCGTGTCGCAAGTTCAGTGAGGTGCTTTTTTGATATTTAATGGATCGGATTACATTTTTTATTCCTCTCCGTTATCCGATCCAGTAATTTAGGTCAGTATCGGACCGATACGTAATATCGTAATATCTACCTTTAAGACCAGTTGTCTGTATGAGTCACCTGAAACATCTCCAAGTTTCTGGCTTCGATTCTCAACCTGTTGGTAGTTCAGCTCTGAACACCAGTGAAATGTTTCTCCCACTGAAATCGCTGCATTCATATGAACAGAATCCATGCTTTGAGATCATGGAGTTGTGGAGAATGTCTCAGTTAACCCTTTAAGACCTACCATAGAACCAAGTCCGCCAGAGCTTATATTATATTTTTACATGCTGTGGAGCCATTTTTGGGAGCATTTCAAGTTGCTATACATCAATACAACCATTATAGCCTAAATTTTAATAATATGTATTCATTAAATGCATAGTAATTACATAAATTGCAAAAAAGTGCAATAAACTACAAAAAAATTGAAAATCGTTTTTGCTTTTTTTAACATATATTTCTAGTTAGAGAAATTTAAGAGGCTTATCCCTCAAAACTGTAAATACAAAAAAGTTGCACAAAATAGTTTCCCAACACAGGACATTTATTTTGAGTGTCTTCATAGTTTTATTTTTGAAATACACCAATTTTTATACACTGCAGGAAAAACGAAAATAAATATTATACTGCAAATTTGCAAAAAAGCAGCATATGCATCAAAGTAAACTATTTCCAGCAGTGCAATATGAGTCCTAAGCATCCCAGAAACGACACAGAAAGTCATAAAGTCAAAGATAACTTTTAAAAAGAGCAGTATAGGCCCTGAGGCCCTGATGGCAAAAAAGACTACATTTCCGCGAAAATGACGTCACTTCCGGTTTCGGGCAGGTAATGGCGGAAATGCAAAAGTTCGCGCTGACGTCTATTCCAACGTAGGAAGTGTTATGAACAGCTGATCGGATTGGCAAAGCGTGTTCCTGGAATATTATGTTTTTGTTCCTGCAAGTGCTTTTTATGCAGTTTTTGCAAAGCTTTATGTGGAAGGAAACCGTGACCTAGGACAAGCTGATGGCATAAGATGTAAGTACAACTCCTCCGGTTTCATATGTAAAAAAAATTTTTGCGCTAGCTTACGTGGTAGCAGTGCTACTGGGATTTAAAAATAGTTACGCAAAACAGAGCGTGTCCGCTCCGATCGGCTCTAAAGGGTTAATAAGGTAAAGTCAAACCTATAATTGGTAAAGAGTTCGTGGATGATATGCCCCTTGATCGTAAAGAAGTGGATGTTGTGTGGACTAAAGTTCAGAGTGGTAGGTCATTCATAAAGTATTCTGTTCCAGCTGCTGGAGGACAACATCATCACTTTTGTGAAGAACGAGCTGAAGAAGATCCAGAAGGCTCTGAATCCAAATAAGCCCCAGTGCTTGGAGTTTCAGAGGGAGGATGATGAGCAGAGGAGCAGCAGAGAGGCATTTGTGAAGATCACAGTGGACTTCCTGAGCAGAATGAAGCAGGAGGAGCTGGCTGACCGTCTGCAGAGACGTAAGAGGATTTATCTAAAGATTTAAGCTGCTGGATAAATGAACATTTTCCAGAGATGGAAGATGGAGCAACATGTTTTAAAGATTAGTTCTTTTTGGAATTGAGTGTTTATTTTTCTTCTCATTCAGAACTTCAAGCTGCAGTTTGTCATCGTAACCTTAAATCCACCCTGAAGAAGAAGTTCCAGTGTGTGTTTGAGGGCATCGCTAAAGCAGGAAACCCAACCCTCCTGAATCAGATCTACACAGAGCTCTACATCACAGAGGGAGGGACTGCAGAGGTCAATGATGAACATGAGGTCAGACAGATTGAAACAGCATCCAGGAAACCAGACAGACCAGAAACAACAATCAGACAAGAAGACATCTTTAAAGCCTCACCTGGAAGAGACGAACCAATCAGAACAGTGCTGACAAAGGGAGTGGCTGGCATTGGGAAAACAGTCTTAACACAGAAATACAGCCTGGACTGGGCTGAAGACAAAGCCAACCAGGACATCCAGTTCATATTTCCATTCACTTTCAGAGAGCTGAATGTGCTGAAAGAGGAAAAGTTCAGCTTGGTGGGACTTGTTCATCACTTCTTTACTGAAACCAAAGAAGCAGGAATCTGCAGCTTTGAAGACTTCCAGGTTGTGTTCATCTTTGATGGTCTGGATGAGTGTCGACTTCCTCTGGACTTCCACAAAACTACAATCCTAACTGACCCTAGAAAGTCCACCTCAGTGGATGTGCTGCTGATAAACCTCATCAGGGGGAAACTGCTTCCCTCTGCTCGCCTCTGGATAACCACACGACCTGCAGCAGCCAATCAGATCCCTCCTGACTGTGTCGGCATGGTGACAGAGGTCAGAGGGTTCACTGACCCACAGAAGGAGGAGTACTTCAGGAAGAGATTCAGAGATGAGGAGCAGGCCAGCAGGATCATCTCCCACATCAAGACATCACGAAGCCTCCACATCATGTGTCACATCCCAGTCTTCTGCTGGATTACTGCTACAGTTCTGGAGGATGTGCTGGAAACCAGAGAGGGAGGACAGCTGCCCAAGACCCTGACTGAGATGTACATCCACTTCCTGGTGGTTCAGGCCAAAGTGAAGAAGGTCAAGTATGATGGAGGAGCTGAGACAGATCCACACTGGAGTCCAGAGAGCAGGAAGATGATGGAGTCTCTGGGAAAACTGGCTTTTGATCAGCTGCAGAAAGGAAACCTGATCTTCTATGAATCAGACCTGACAGAGTGTGGCATCCATATCAGAGCAGCCTCAGTGTACTCAGGAGTGTTCACACAGATCTTTAAAGAGGAGAGAGGACTGTACCAGGACAAGGTGTTCTGCTTCATCCATCTGAGTGTTCAGGAGCTTCTGGCTGCTCTTCATGTCCATCTGACCTTCATCAACTCTGGACTCAATCTGCTGGAAGACAAACAAACAACCTCCAAGAAATCTAAATTATTTAACAAACCAAAACTTCAATCTCTCCACCAGAATGCTGTGAACAAGGCCTTACAGAGTCCAAATGGACACCTGGACTTGTTCCTCCGCTTCCTCCTGGGTCTTTCACTGCAGACCAATCAGACTCTCCTACGAGGTCTGTTGACACAGACAGGAAGTTGCTGGCAGACCAATCAGGAAACAGTCCAGTACATCAAGGAGAAGCTCAGTGAGAATCTGTCTGCAGAGAAAAGCATCAATCTGATCCACTGTCTGAATGAACTGAATGATCGTTCTCTAGTGGAGGAGATCCAACAGTGCCTGATTTCAGGAAGTCTCTCCACAGATAAACTGTCTCCTGCTCAGTGGTCAGCTCTGGTCTTCATCTTACTGTCATCAGAAGAAGATCTGGATGTGTTTGACCTGAAGAAATACTCTGCTTCAGAGGAGGCTCTTCTGAGGCTGCTGCCAGTGGTCAAAGCCTCCAACAAAGCTCTGTAATTAAATCTGTGATCATGTTTATTTTTAAAATGTTGATTAAAAGTGGTCATAGATTTCTTCCATGACAGATCCATGTCCTAAAACCATGAGCCAGCGTAGTTGTATAGTATAAAAGAAAAAAGGAGAACTTTTGACCACAATATTGTAACTTGAATGAACTTTTGATACAGCCTTTAAACATAAAATTTATGAACAGAATCGGTGACTAAGGGCAGCCCTGGCGGAGCCCATCACCCACCGGACTTATTACTATCCAACTTATTGCCGGCTATGCCAACCAAGCTCTTGCAATGGTTGTAAAAGGATCGAATGGCCCGTAGCAATGGCCATAAAATGTTTCTCAGTTTTATTATTTTCAGTCACATCTGTTTTTGATCATTAACTGAATATTTTAAAAT
Source organism: Astatotilapia calliptera (assembly GCF_964374335.1). Classification (NCBI taxonomy): domain Eukaryota; kingdom Metazoa; phylum Chordata; class Actinopteri; order Cichliformes; family Cichlidae; genus Astatotilapia; species Astatotilapia calliptera. The sequence continues at coordinate 9,555,988 of NC_137424.1, read as the reverse complement.
TCAGGCTTTTTATGTTATACAAAACATCTTTTCTTATGTCTTGTATTGATTCTGACGGAATAGTTTTCATCAGTATCGCAGATACTAGCCTGAATTTTACTTTGTATTGGATCAGAAAGGAAATCAGTGGCATCACACATCACTTACAGCAATTTCAGTACCTCTTCATTTTAATAAACTGGGGGGAGGTGCACCAAGATTCAGTATGAGATGAAGAATTATTTTCAACTGTAAGGTTGGAGAAATCTGTTGTTGGAAATTGGAAGAACAGGTCATCTTAAAAATCACTGCATTGTAGTTTTATTCAGGCCCCTTCAATCTGTGATCGCTGTTGCTTTGCATTGTAAATGCTACTATTACAAAAGTCACAAATATTAGTGTATGTGTGTGTTATTGGGTAATAAACCAAAAGAACAGAATCTACCAGCACCTCACTGATCTGCTTAAAAACAACAAAAAAGCAATAAAGCTCTGATTTGTTTGGTTGATCTTGTCTCCCTTCCACCTTGATTTCAGACTGAGTGGCTGTAACCTGTCAGACAGAAGCTGTGAAGCTCTGTCCTCAGTCCTGAGCTCCCAGTCCTCCCGTCTGACAGAGCTGGACCTGGGTAACAACAACCTGCAGGATTCAGGAGTGAAGCTTCTGTCTGCTGGGATGAAGAGTCAATACTGCAAACTGGAAACGCTGAGGTCAGATCCAGCAATATCGATTTTTTTTCATCAATTAACATCATTTAATCAATTTCATTTGGAAAAAATTAACATTGTGTGTATGTTTTGTTTTTTTAATGAATCCATCCAAATCACAGTAAACTGCCACATTTGTCTTTTGCAACATGAGGCAATAAGGATTCCAGCATGTCCTGGAAACATACATGCCAACACTCCCGATTTTTCCGGGAGAATCCTGAATTTCAGTGCCGCTCCCGAAAATCTCTCGGAGCCACCATTCTCCTGGATTTCTCCTGATTTTCCACCCGGAAAACAAAATAGAAAAACCATATCCCACAATTCATAGCGCGGCCCAGCCAATTCCAGTTTCCAACAATGGCTGCAGCTACTTAGTTTTAATATTGCTCTTATTACTCTTTCTGGGTCACAAAATAAACTTTTAACATATTTTCAGGCGAAAATGTCGTATGTTTTGTTTTTTAATGAATCCATCCAAGTCACAGTAAACTGCCACATTTGTCTTTTGTAACATGAGGCAATAAGGATTCCAGCATGTCCTGAAACAGTGTTGAAATATTGTAAATGTAGTAGCTCCTCATGGCACCATGAATATACTTTAACACAAGTGTTTCATGTCTTCTTGTCATCCTTTCTTCAGACTGAGTGGCTGTAACCTGTCAGACAGAAGCTGTGACGCTCTGTCCTCAGTCCTGAGCTCCCAGTCCTCCCATCTGACAGAGCTAGATCTGGGTAACAACAACCTGCAGGATTCAGGAGTGAAGCTTCTGTTTTCTGCAGTGGAGAGTCCAAAGTGTACAATTCTCAGGTCAGGATTCAGTCTTTTCTGATGATGATTTAAAACCTGAGTCAGGTCGATAAATGGCTTACTCATTTACAACAGACATGATTTGTTAAATCACCTTATATATGTGTGCTTAAGTTTTGTGCTGCTCTGATTTATTGCCCGTGCTGTCTTTCAGTTCAGCTTTGTCGAGTCTCTGGTAGGATTTCTTTTACATGACCTGTGTAAAAACAAAACAGGAAACACATTAAGCTGAAGTAAGATGCACAATTTGAAAAATGGGGCACAAAAAATGTTGCTGCTTTCTGGAAAGTGCGTCTAAGAAGACCCAATGGAGAAAGTGAAGAGAAAAATCAAAGATTAAGAAGAAGAAAATGGCAGAGGCAGTTTCTCTTGGACTGCCTGCAGATGGGGTGAGACTCTAGAAACAGGGATGATTGGAGAAAATGCAAAGAGGCCATATGATAAACCAGGAGATGATTACTCTGGTGTTCTGGGGATAGTGGGAGTGAGAGGGAGAGATGCCAGTAAATGATTTCAAGGATAAATTTCAGAGAATCAGAGCTAAGAAACCAAAGCAAGTGGGGAACTAAAAACATGTGGACAGACTCATAATTAGGCCAAAGACACATTAAAGGAATTATTACAGGTTTAGAAACAGGGATGGATATGAAGGAGCTTAGCATGAATTTGCATTGAGGAAAGAATAGCAACGAGCATCAGAGGAAACAGTTAGGAAAACTAAGAGGATGTACTGGCAGGAATACTGCAGTACTTTAGGAAGAACTACACCAGTTCAGAATGTGTGGAGTACAGTTAAGAACATGAATGCAGACAGGAAATAACAGCAGCTGTTGTAAAGTAAATTCAAACTCCTTCATTAAATGCAGCTGGTTGAGTTGAAAACAATGGAGAATGATTGTGTTACGTTGTTTATTCTCTATAGAAATGGAGCAGGAGTGCATGCAGAGCTGGACGTGGGCTGTATATACATGCGTGTATCTGTGTTGTCTGTGAGCAGAGAAAACAAAGCGCTGGAAAAGTCCAGTGTATCATAAGCCAGCCAGTCCTGTTACTGCAATTCACTTCTTCACCAGAAAGTGTCACCATCAGGCTTCAACAGCAGTTTCCAGTATTAATAGTGTTAATGAGCTCCAGGTAGTATGGATGGGAAAATGTAGAGATGCTGGGCAAACAATATGATCAAATCCACAGTGGGAATAATTGAAGTGATGGCGGCAGATGTGAGAGAACAAAAATGAATCATATTGAAATGTTAAATCAGGAAAATCCTGGAGAAGAGGATAGTTCTAATGTTCAGTTTGTAATGTTGAATTCAACGCAGCTCTTAAATGCATAAAAATGACTTCACCTTACGTCAGACTGAACAATCGGATTAGCTACTGATATTGATTTAACCCTTTAAGACCTACCATAGAACCAAGTCAACCAGAGCTTATATTATATTTTTACATGCTGTGGAGCCATTTTTGGGAGCATTTCAAGTTGCTATACATCAATACAACCATTACAGCCTAAATTTTAATAATATGTATGTATTAAGTGCATAGTAATTACATAAATTGCAAAAAAGTGCAATAAACTACAAAAAAATTGAAAATCGTTTTTGTTTTTTTAACATATATTTCTAGTTAGAATAATTTAAGAGGCTTATCTCTCAAAACTGTAAATACAAAAAAGTTGCACAAAATAGTTTCCCACCACAGGAAATTTATTTTGAGTGCCTTCATAGTTTTATTTTTGAAATACACCAATTTTTATATACTGCAGGAAAAACGAAAATAAATGTTATACTGCAAATTTGCAAAATAACAGCATATGCATCAAAATAAACTATTTCCAGCAGTGCAATATGAGTCCTAAGCATATGTGGAAGGAAACTGTAACCTAGGACAAACTGATGGCATAAGATGTAAGTACAACTCCTCAGGTTTCATATGCAAAAAAAATTATTGCGCTAGCTCACGTGGTTACAGTGCTACCGGGATTTAAAAATAGTTGCGCAAAACGGAGTGTGCCCACTCTGACCAGTTTTAAAGGGTTAAAGCAAGAAAATATGGTATTAGCATTAGCTGCCAATTCCTATTCACCTAAAATTAGCATTACCTGCTAATGGCAGTCTACTTAGCATTAACTCCTCACTAATGTAATGCTAATTGACATCAAATTATCTTTAGCTTTAGCATTAGCTGCTAGCTTCAGCCTACCTAGCACTAGCTGCCCACATTGTTAAAAGGGAAGAGAAAACAATATTAGCATTAGCTTGTAATAATTATTCACCCCTAATTAGAATTAGCCACTAATGGCAGCATACTTATCATTAACTCCTCACATCGTTATAATGCAAATGATGCTAACTTGCATTAAATTAGACTGCTGTTATTAGCTAATGCTATTTAGAAGTAGCTGCTCACATTGCTATAAAGCAAAGGAAAACGATATGAGCATTAGGTTCTAATGCGTATTTGCCTTAAATTAGACGTAGGTGCTAATGGCGGACTACTTAGCATTAGCAGCTCAGATGTTGTAATGCTAGGAAAAAGAGTGTTAGCATTAGCCGTTCACATTGTTATAAAGTTAAAAAAGTAAGTGTTAGCATTAGTGCATAATGCTAATTCATGTCAAATTAGCATTAGTTAATAACGGCAGCCTATTTAGCATTAGCAGATAATGTTGACCTTGGCCCACTGGAAAAGTTCAGAACTAAAGATTTAGGAGTGTTTCTCGATAGCTCTTTCTCGTTTGAGAAACAAATGAATTCTGTTATTAAAACCAGCTGTAAGGTTTATATTGTTGATTGTCATTTATGCTTAGAAATATTTACTCATATATGCTTAGAGTTGTATAATCGATTGCATGATGATAGAGGTTTGATCCTTAGTAGTCTGTAAAGACTCTGTGTGCCTTCCAGAGTGCTCTGGCATGCACACACCACTTGGGGCCATGAGAGAGGTCGTACCCTCTCTTACTGATTTATGGTGTAGGACAGGGGTCTCAAACTCAATTTAGCTGGGGGCCGCTGCAGGCAGAGTCTGGGTGAGGCTGGGCCGCATTAGGTTTTCCACAAGAAAGGCATGGTTAAAAAATTCCAATCCTCTCAAATCTCTTTATTTTTATTTTTTAATACAAAATATGAAAAATAAATAAACAAATTAAGAATTAATAAGAAAATAAATCAATCTGTAATACATAAATAAAATAATAATAAGATATTTTTAGTCAGTGAACTTGTGTGTATCTTTCAGTCTTCTATATCTGCTGTATTTAGATTGAAATGTCTGTATTAACAGTTCTATAACCTTCTTCTGAACATGAATGGAACACTGTAGAAAATGAACTGTTCTTCTGAACATGGCTTCTCTTGCCTACTCCTTGCTGCTAGAGACCTGGCAGCGTTTCCTCTCGCATAGCCGAGCCAGATTCGGCCTGAGGGAGGAAGCAGTTGCGACCCTCAGTATGTCTTAAAGATGATCATCCGTAAGTCTGGACCTGTACTTGGACTTATTGAAGTTCAAAGTGGAGAAGAGCTTTTGGCACAAGTATGTGATACCAAAAAGGCACATGGTCCGCTTGAACATTCGGGAAAGCCGAGGGAAACTAGGGCTCAATTCTTTCAAAAATTGTCCAAGCTTGTCTGCTTTTCCACTCACCTCCCTGAACTTTGCTTTGAGTTCAGAGTTGCACTGCAGCTCAATGAGCTCCATTTGAAGCACAGAAGGGGCATCTTGCACATCGAAGGAGAAGGGGTCCGCAAAAATGTGAAAGGTGGCTCTGTGTGTCTTGAAGTCAGCAAATCTGTGATCAAATTCCTCCTGTAGCCTCAAAATGACATCAACATACTCGTCCGCACTGAATGGTGTGCCTGCATCCACGAGTGCCTTGCATGCTGGGAAATGGCAAAGGTTTGTCTGAGAGAGCTGAGCTTTCCAGAGCGCCAGTTTTGTGGAGAATGCTCTCACGTTGTCATAGGCAGCACTGACAAGTTGCCCCTGGCCTTGTAACGTCTTGTTCAGTACATTAAGCTCATGTGTCATATCAACAAGAAAAGCTGAGTCCATGAGCCATTTGGGATCAGTTAGCACAGGAACACTAACTCCATCCTTCTCCATGAAGGCTTCACTTCTGCTCTCAACTCAAAAAGTCTCTTTAATACATTTCCCCTGCTGAGCCAACGTACCTCAGTGAAGTCGAGCACATCCCCATATTCTGACTCCATTTCCTCTAAAAAAGCACAGAACCTTCGGTGCTTTAAGCCCCTGGATCTGATTTGGTTGATGCATTTCACAACAATAGACATCACATCGTCAAACTTCAGGCATTTGCTGCAAAGGACCTGCTGATGGATGATGCAGTGCAGAGCAATGGCCTCCTCCACGCCTTCCTCTTCCAGTTTGTTTTGTGCCACCAGTCCATGTTTCCTCCCTGTCATTGATGGCGCTCCATCTGTTGTTATTCCAACAAACCTCTTCCATGGCAAACCAACATTCTCAATGGCATCACACAGCTTGTAAATATCTGCTGAGCGGTGGTCTGGCCATGCATTGGAATTACTGTGAGCAGCTCCTCCATCACTTCAAAACTGTCATCAACACCACGGACATACATTGGGAGCTGGGCAGTGTCGGTGATGTCTGTGGTCTCATCAAGAGCGACTGAGTATACACTGAAACATTTGGCTTTCTCACACAGTTGGTCATAAATGTCACTTGACAGGTCAGAAATGCGATCTGCTGCGGTGTTGGCAGAAAGGCTGATGTTGCTAAACTGACCTTTCTTTCCCGGACAGACTATATTTGCAGCCTGCAATATGCACTTTTAGACAAATGCACCTTCTGTGAATGGCTTCCCTGCTTTAGCAATCATCTCACTAACCACGTGGCTCCGACTGCTGCATTATTCTCTTTGGTTGCGTTCTTAGAGAAATCTTGCTGCCTCAGTAGATCTGTTTTAAGACTGGCAACCCGGTTCGCTCTCTCGTCTCCCTGGTATTTTGCATCCAGCTCAGCATGTCTAGTTGTGTAATGACGTTTCAAATTGTATTCCTTGTGCAGCGCAACTTTCTCTGTGCAAATAAGACAGGTCGGGGTGCCCCTGTGCTCAACAAAGAAATATTGCATTTCCCACTTTTCCTGAAATTGTCGGTGCTCATTACCAACCTTTCTCTTCACCGCAGGCTTTGAAAAAGACATGTTTGGGGCTATGTGACATTTATAATTCTACTTGGTGTCACTGTCGCATTGAAGGTTCAATCAAGCGTTTAGCCGACGGACGGGGAACGTCTCAACGCGTAGAGAACGTCATTTCTGCTTCTTTTTCTTGCAACCGTAGCACGGCGATCGGCAGATAGAAAGCCGGTAGCAGTCTCCTTTGTTTTTACGCTCGATGTTCATGTCTTTCATGACGACACGAACACCGTGGCGTTTGCAGATGGTAGAAAGTGCAGGGATAGCAAGCGCAAAAAAGGCGAATGCTCACGGCGCCGGGCTGTTGTTACAGGAGAAAGAAGCGGAAACGACACCGTGACTTATAACAAATAACATCAGCTGTTTCTGATGTTAGTTGTTTTGACTGCTTTTACATTATATTGAAATATATGTAATGTTCATGTTTGCTGCAATGCAAACGCAGTGATGCAAATAAAAACATGGAGCCACAAATTACGGTGCGACCCTATAATTAGTCCGGGTTACCGGGGACTGTTGTTGCCGATGAACAGGTGTCGCTATGTGACTGCAGACTAAATTGGGCTGCATTGAGTTCATGACTTTTCTTTTATCCCGCCGCCTACGCATCACTGTGAGAGTTAATATGAGATCTCTCTCTGTGGAAAAATAACTTTAAATCCCACTGACGTGTGTATAAATCTATATACGTATAATGTCCCGCCGGGCAGCAACTTAAAAAAACAACTTTTTTTGAAGTGTTGTGAACGCAGCGCGCTGGGGCGAATGTCGGCGTTTGCCCAATAGAAAGGAGGAAGCCAGCCAGGCACAGGAAAGAAAGAAACACTCCAGGGCAACGCTGCTGGAACTTTGACTCATTGAGAAATGTTTCCCTGCTTGCATCAAGCCCGGCTGGTGTCCCCTGAGATCCATATCCCACCCTGATTGGTGGGTTAATTCAGCTCCGCCCACAACACTGTAAAGTGTCATACATTATCAAACTAACATTACATTTTCATATTAAGGTGGGGCCAAAAACTATCGTCCTGCGGGCCGCAATTGGCCCGCGGGCCGCGAGTTTGAGACCCCTGGTGTAGGAGGACACCTACTCTGTGTCTGGTTAAGTATAAGAGCCCTTTGTTAGGGGGACCGCTGGACTCTTAGCACCAGCTTTGGGGTCACAGGGTCACATCTGGAACGAACACACACACACACACACACACACACACACAGACACACACTATGCACAGACTGGTACTCTTTGTTCATACCTGTGTAAGACGTCATAATGAACTTGTGCATATTCATGTAAGCTCAATAAAGAGCAGTGTTACGAGGGAGCAGACGAGAGCGACTGAGGTCAAGTGAAGGAACGGCGCTGTCACAGTTCTCTCCCTCATCAGTTGTCTGGTTCCAGCGGTGGGTCTGTGCTAGACGACCCATCACCAGCTTTTTCCACTGGTTACCAGTACGTGGTAGAATCCACTTCCAGATCTGGTTGTCTTTAAATCTGTGAATGGATTGGCTCCATCTTATCTCTCTTTAACAAAAGAATCCAAGTGGAGCCCTCAGGTCTGCAGATAAGCAGCTTCTGACCAGAACTAGACGTAAAAACAGAGGTGAGCTTTATCGATGGCTGCAGCCAAACTCTGGAACAGTCGCCCTTCACATCAGGTCGTCACCAACACTGGACATTTTTAAAAGCCGGTTGGAAACACATTTGTACTCTGTAGCTTTCAATCCTGACCAGTCTTTATAGTCATTACTGTGTATGTTTCCTATTTTCTCTCTACTCTGTGCAGCACTTTGGCTCAAGCTGTTTTTAAATGTGCTGATAAATAAATGTAGATTTCTTTGAATAAAACAGTGGAGCCGAGCTTTGAGCTCAGTGTGTAACAGTGTGTGTGTGAGAGCCATGTAATGTCCATGTGTGCATGCTGACTGTGCTGCTCTGACCCCCCTCCTCCTTTCAGGGTGGAGCCTGCTGGAGTCCGATGGTTGAGACCAGGTCTGAGGAAGTGTAAGTGTGTTTTTAATGGGATTCATGAAAACAAAGCAGCACACATTCAACCATCTTCATCATGTCAGGAGTCATCATCAAAGTGTCAATCAATGAACAGATGATGGATCAATAACTGCAGCTGGATTGTGTTTGTTCTCTCCATCAGATTCCTGTCAACTCACAATCGACACAAACACAGTGAACACAAAGCTCCAACTGTCTGACAACAACAGGAAGGTGACACGTGTGGAGGAGGTTCAGTCATATCCTGATCATCCAGACAGATTTGATGTTTATCTTCAGCTGCTGTGTAGAAATGGTCTGACTGGTCGCTGTTACTGGGAGGTCGAGTGGAGAGGAGGCGTTTATATATCAGTGAGTTACAGAAGCATCAGAAGGAAAGGAGACAGTTATGACTGTGTGTTTGGATGGAATGATCAGTCCTGGAGTCTGAGCTGCTCTGATGATGGTCCTCGTTATTTCTGGCACAATAGAATAAAAACATCCATCTCCTCCTCCTCCTCCTCCTCTGTCTCTAACAGAGCAGCAGTGTATGTGGACTGTCCTGCTGGCACTCTGTCCTTCTACAGAGTCTCCTCTGACACTCTGATCCACCTCCACACCTTCAACACCACATTCACTCAAACTCTTTATCCTGGGTTTTATGTCTCTCCTGGTTCCTCAGTGTCCCTGTGCTGAGTGGAGTGTAAAGAGTGTCTCCTGTTACAGAAACACTCTGACTGTTGAACAGATAGTTCAGTCTGTACATGTCTGTCTCTTTCACTCACAAACACGTTTTCAGATTCATGGATTCAATCAGTTGATGTTTGAAACTCTTCTAAATGATTCCTTGTAAACTTCTTCCTCTTCAGTCACAAACAAACAGGAAGTGATGTCACATGTGTTCCTGTCCACACAGCAGAATGAGTCTATTGCTGACAGTGATGTACAAACAGAGTGAGCATTTCTGAGGCCCAAAATAAACTGAGTAGTTCACTGAATGAACAATGGACTGTGAGCTCAGTTCCTTCATCATTAGTATGGATTATATATGTATATGTATTATATTAGTATCATATATATCAGGTGCTGCTGCTTTCAGTCATTGTGCAAATGTGCTGTTTGTAAGCTTGTAAAGCTGCAGTCAGCTGAGACTGAAGAAGTCACCTGATCAGTGAGCAAACGTTTCTGAAAACGTCCAGATGAACAGAATCAACCTTTTGGGATCAGCCAGCAATGCAGCATCATTGTTGTTCAGCTTCAGAGGTTTGCAGGAATGAACTGATGACCAGAAACAGCTGCAAAGTCCAAGAAAATACCAGCTGGAGTTCAGCTGCATTTGAAGAAGTCAAAGAAAAGTAAGGATGGCAAAGGGCGACGTTTTCTTCCAAAGAGCTGCAAACATGGTCGACGCCTCATTAGAAGAATCATCTGGACATTTGTGAGGAACTCTAACCAAGAAAGCAACGTCACACAGATCCAACAGACAGTTTCCATGACTGCAAGTGTTGAGTGGAAAAATGCTACATTGCATTATTGCATCCTCTCACCACAGGAGGCGCTGTTGGCACCACTGATTGCTGATCAGCTGTTCTCTGATGATCTGATTAATACTGTGAATAACGGGACTCACTGAACTCTGTGACACAGTGAAGATTACAGAGTTTAACTTCACCCTTTAAGACTGACCACAGAACCAAGTCCGCCAGAGCTTTTGTTATATTTTTACATGCTGTGGAGCCATTTGTGGGAGCATTTCAAGTTGCTATACATCAATACAACTGTTATAGCCCTAATTTTAATAATATGTATGCATTAAGTCCATAGTAACTACATAAACTGCAAAAACAACCTCTGCTCATCCATCTCTGTGTGTATCAGGATACATTTGGTTCATAATACACAGAAAAATCAGAGTTATTACCTGTAATAAATGTGAAAGATTCCTGCAGTGATAACCAGGCAGGACTGAAACACATCCAAGCTGTCACCACGGTAACAGCAGCGCCCATCCACAGGTGAGGGGAGGAGCAAAAAGAGGGACTTTGACTATTTTTTACTAAAAACACTCAACTAATGTTTCTAATATGAAACAAATAAGCCCACATTAATGTGAGCGTTTATTAAATAATAATAATGATGATTTCCTCCTGATCTCATTTCCACAGCAGAGAAAACTGTGGTGTATATTGAGGTGGAGGGTGTGGTCTGTGGCTCAGGTGTAGAGTGAGGGTGGGGTGCACCACAGCAGCATGCTGGGACTGCTGAGGGTGGAGGAGGGAGTGATGATGACATCAGAGCTGCAGCACAGAGACCAGTGAACACACAGTCTGTTCATCTTTGCATAGATACAATATACAGCACAATATTGAATGACAGACACGCTGTGGGAGCTTCCACAGATACACTGACGTCAGCATCCAGAGTCCTCCTGCTGCTCCCCCCTCAGAGCCCCGTGATCAGCACCAACACATTCAGTTAGATGACAGAGTCCAGCTGCAGCTAGAATCAGCTCCCCTCTGTGAACAACAGCACAGCGTCAGTGTTTCACACTCAGTGAAAGGAGGAAACAGCAGAAGAACACCATGTGTGCTACGTTTCCCAGGACACACTACAAACTGCACAAATACAGAGCAGCACGTGGAAGGACCTGGAGCTGCATTTACAGAGCTGCAGACAGCGTGATGTCCTGTATGGACAGGTGGAAGGAAGCAAGTCCTCAGCTGGAACACTCGTGTTTGTCCACAGACAGGAAACACAGCAGGAAACTTCCTCACAGAAGTGCAGCTCATGGATAACACACTTCCTGTCAGTCAGAATGAGGCTGCAGCCAAACACAGAAAGGTGTTTTTGTCCAGATGAGCCCAGAGAAGAAACACGAGTGTTCACAGACATCAGAAGCTCAGAGAGGTGAAACATGAGGTTGGAGTCCTCGTCAGCATCCAGAAGAGCTGCTGTGAAACCCTGAGTACTCATGACAGACTCTGATGGCACAAACACATCATGATTCAAACAGAAAGACAAACATGGAGCTCCTGATCCTCCTGCATGAGAACAAGCTGACATGAGCGCTGTGTCTGAGAGTGTCTCCCTGTCACAGTGACAATAACACAGCTGCTGCTCACAGTCATTAAACTGACCTGAGGTCAGCTGTGCTCCTTACATATGAACCATGTGACCTCACATCAGTGCTGTGGATGACTGTAGTCATAGAAGAGTAGAGCTGTAGCAGGTGGTGTGAGGAGGAGGTGGTGTATTCTAGTTAACGCAGTACTGAAACACTCCAGCAGAGGGCGCTGTTAAGTCCTTATTGTAACACAGTTACTGTGTGCAGTTAGACTTCATACATAATCTGCACTTATTTCCATCAGACATGCTGTCAGTAAATGATTGGTTTCTATTGATTCTACTTCCTGTTGACTCGTTTGATGACAGTGAAACAATCACAGCTGATTGTGTGATGATGTAAACTGTCACTGTTACATTCAGTGTGTGTGACATAATGTTAGTGCAGGCTGATAACAGCCTGGTTCTGTTAGAAACACATGAACGTGTCCATAGATCAGTGTGTGTTTAACATGAGAGCTTCAGCCCTGCTGATGTGTTAAATAAAGACATGCAGGAAAACTGATGAGACTCTGAAATAACTCTTTATATTTATAATGTAACTCTGCATCAAAAGAACAACAAAGGATCCCAGACAGGTTTCTGTGAACAAAGACCATTCTGATGTTTCTGTGTTTCTAACACTTTGACATTATTAGTAAACAGACTGCAGTGAGCAGCATTTATAAAGAGCTTCTATATAAAGATATGACAGCTGTTTGACAAGTTTATCACTCTGTGTTTGGACCTGATCAGTCCAGCTGTTTACTTGAAACATGTTCATTTACCTGTTCTGTTATATTCATGTTCTTGTCTCTGTTGAAAACACATTTTAATGTCCCTCAGATTTTTCTCCCAGATGAATAAATATAAAAATGACACAAACTGACTGCAGCTACTTTTTGTCCTTTCTGTCAAAAACCTTCATGTGACTCATGAGAGACACGTTTCAGCTGTTTGTGACAGATCAGAGGCCAACAAGTCATTTATAACACTTTCCATCATTGTTTAAAGTTCTCAGTGTTTCTGTGTTGCTGCGTATAGGATCTCCCAGCATCATCACTGTGCTGTCCAATCATTGTGTGCGAGGTTACCCTTATAGTGCGATGTGTGTTTGCACAAAGAGAAGCATGTGTGTCAAATATAAATAAGCACAGAACAGAAACAGCTGCTCGTTTCTTCTGTTTAGAGTCAAGTTAGTGTTTTGTGTCTTTGTTTGAGGCCTGATGTCGAGCAGAGGTGTGTGTAACTGCACTGCTCTGTTATATGTGTGAAGTGTGTGCTTCTCTTCAGCATCATCTTTGTCACTGCTGATTCCTTTGTGTCATCATGTGTTGAGAAGAGAGAACAGTTATAACGGAGGAGCAAAAGGAAGCCCTGAAATCTGCATCAACAAGGAAGTGTTGGCTCACCAGTGATCCCAGCAGAGCCACTGGTTTGGCTCCAGTTGTTCTAGATTCAATGATGTTGTTGCTACAGATACATGTCAGCATCTTTATTGTAGTAAAGTCTTGTAATGTGAAGATAGAAACAAGGCAGCAAACAGCTCCATGATCTGATCTTAATGATGTTGTTTTTATTCCTGTCTGTCAGAACTGGATTGGAAACTATCAAAGGTCTAAAAACAGCCTCGACCCTCCCACAGAGCAAACTTTACACACGTCATCTCTCAGCTACAATCTTTGTTGCAGGGATCTTCTGCCAAACAAGGCTGAGAGAAGATTTCTTACAGCTGTCATGTTGATGCTGTTTCAGTCTTTGGGCAAACACACTCATATATTAGGGCTGATATCAGGGCTGCACAAGTTCTTTGTGTTTGTGATCATGAATAACAGAAGTGTGCCTGTTGAAGATCATGTTTCTACATTATTATATGTCCTGTTATTGTTCTGTGTTATATTCAGCTTTCAGCATCCTTTCCCAGCCCCCTGTTACACCATCCATACAAAGCCAATCTGACTGTGAGCCAATGTGTTTGTTTGTGTTGGATCAATAGATTTGACAGACTTGGTTCATCCAGAGGGAAACAGTCCAAATTCAGATCTAATGAAATGATGGAGGCTGTTTCCTACCACGGTGCTGATGTGTGACTAACAAGGCTCATGGTCTCCAGCAGACAAGCGCCTGGAATGAGGTGAGCTGAGTGTTGCTTTGGTGGGTCTGTGCCCACCAGGGGCGGATCTAGAAGGGTGGCATGGGGTGGCAAGTGCCACCCTAAAAAGATCCCTTGCCACCCCAGTTTTGCATATGACGGTGTTGTTTATTAAAATAAGATAGCATTAACAGTTTGAGCGTAGTTACAGGCAGCAGTGAATATAAATGCTAAAACTGAATATATTCCATAGTGTCCCCCCCTCCATCAGTAACAAATGGTTCAGCCCATAGTAGGACGGCTTTTTTCTTGTTTTCAGCAGCAAGCGATGCTTATGATTGTGCCAGAGCACATTTTGAACAATACCATGGGAATTTCGGATTTTACACAGGTGGGTGGATGTTACACTGTGGAAATGGAAGGACGGTGAGTGTTATTAACCCTCTGTGGTCCACGGACACGCTGCACCTCCAAATCACATGACTGATGTGAGCTGACACAGCAACAAGCTGCAGCCACGCTGAGTCTCTGTTTCAGCCACATTGAAAGTTCGGACTTTAAAGTTTTTTAATTTTAATTACAGGCCAGTAAATCCAGAGTTATGATAATATATATCAGCCACGCTTTGTTCTAAACACTGTTGTCATGTTTTTGTGTGTTTTAAGCGCGAAAACAGGAAAAAAAGGAAAAAATCCACGTTTCTTTTACAGTAAAAGATGCTACTAGGATTTAGGTTCTTTGTGTGATTTCAGATCAGTAATAGTTACACTGAACAAAAATATAAACGCAACACCTTTGTTTTTGCTCCCATTCCCCATGGGATGGACGTAGAGACCTAAAATTCATTCCAGATACACAATATAACCATCCCTCCCAAACAGTGGTCACAAATCAGTCCAAATGTGTGGTAGTGGGCACATCTGCTATATTGAGATAATCCATCCCACCTCACAGGTGTGCCACATCAGGATGCTGATCTGACATCATGAGTAGTGCACAGGTGTACCTCAGACTGCCCACAACAAAAGGCCACCCTGGAATGACACTGAGCAACCAGGACCGACTGCAAATCCAGGATAAAGAGTTTGAGTGAATGTGGTGTTGAAGGTGTGGAGGTGGATCAGAGTGTCAGAGGAAACTCTGTAGAAGGACAGAGTGCCAGCAGGACAGTCCACATACACTGCTGCTCTGTTAGAGACAGAGGAGGAGGAGGAGGAGGAGGAGGAGGAGATGGATGTTTCTCTGTTATTGTGCCTGACAGAATCAGGACCATCATCAGAGCACCTCAGACTCCAGGACTGATCATTGTGTCCAAACACACAGTCATCACTGCCTCCTTTCCTTCTGATGCTTCTGTAACTCACTGATATATAAACATCTCCTGTCCACTCGACCTCCCAGTAACAGCGACCAGTCAGACCATTTCTACACAACAGCTGAGCCCAGTAATCAAATCTGTCTGGATGATCAGGATATGACTGAACCTCCTCCACATGTGTCACCTTCCTGTTGTTGTCAGACAGTTGGAGCTTTGTGTTCACTGTGTTTGTGTCGATTGTGAGTTGACAGGAATCTGATGGAGAGAACAAACACAATCCAGCTGCAGTTATTGATCCATCATCTGTTCATTGATTGACACTTTGATGATGACTCCTGACATGATGAAGATGGTTGAATGTGTGCTGCTTTGTTTTCATGAATCCCATTAAAAACACACTTACACTTCCTCAGACCTGGTCTCAACCATCGGACTCCAGCAGGCTCCACCCTGAAAGGAGGAGGGGGGTCAGAGCAGCACAGTCAGCATGCACACATGGACATTACATGGCTCTCACACACACACTGTTACACACTGAGCTCAAAGCTCGGCTCCACTGTTTTATTCAAAGAAATCTACATTTATTTATCAGCACATTTAAAAACAGCTTGAGCCAAAGTGCTGCACAGAGTAGAGAGAAAATAGGAAACATACACAGTAATGACTATAAAGACTGGTCAGGATTGAAAGCTACAGAGTACAAATGTGTTTCCAACCGGCTTTTAAAAATGTCCAGTGTTGGTGACGACCTGATGTGAAGGGCGACTGTTCCAGAGTTTGGCTGCAGCCATCGATAAAGCTCACCTCTGTTTTTACGTCTAGTTCTGGTCAGAAGCTGCTTATCTGCAGACCTGAGGGCTCCACTTGGATTCTTTTGTTAAAGAGAGATAAGATGGAGCCAATCCATTCACAGATTTAAAGACAACCAGATCTGGAAGTGGATTCTACCACGTACTGGTAACCAGTGGAAAAAGCTGGTGATGGGTCATCTAGCACAGACCCACCGCTGGAACCAGACAATTGATGAGGGAGAGAACTGTGACAGCGCCGTTCCTTCACTTGACCTCAGTCGCTCTCGTCTGCTCCCTCGTAACACTGCTCTTTATTGAGCTTACATGAATATGCACAAGTTCATTAACATATGACGTCTTACACAGGTATGAACAAAGAGTACCAGTCTGTGCATAGTGTGTGTGTGTGTGTGTGTGTGTGTGTGTGTGTGTGTGTGTGTGTGTCTGTGTGTGTGTGTTCCAGATGTGACCCTGTGACCCCAAAGCTGGTGCTAAGAGTCCAGCGGTCCCCCTAACAAAGGGCTCTTATACTTAACCAGACACAGAGTAGGTGACCTCCTACACCAGGGGTCTCAAACTCGCGGCCCATGGGCCAATTGCGGCCCGCAGGACGATAGTTTTTGGCCCCACCTTAATATGAAAATGTAATGTTAGTTTGATAATGTATGACACTTTACAGTGTTGTGGGCGGAGCTGAATTAACCCACCAATCAGGGTGGGATATGGATCTCAGGGGACACCAGCCGGGCTTGATGCAAGCAGGGAAACATTTCTCAATGAGTCAAAGTTCCAGCAGCGTTGCCCTGGAGTGTTTCTTTCTTTCTGTGCCTGGCTGGCTTCCTCCTTTCTATTGGGCAAACGCTGACATTCGCCCCAGCGCGCTGCGTTCACAACACTTCAAAAAAAGTTGTTTTTTAAGTTGCTGCCCAGCGGGACATTATACGTATATAGATTTATACACACGTCAGTGGGATTTAAAGTTATTTTTCCACAGAGAGAGGTCTCATATTAACTCTCACAGTGATGCGTAGGCGGCGGGATAAAAGAAAAGTCATGAACTCAATGCAGCCCAATTTAGTCTGCAGTCACATAGCGACACCTGTTCATCGGCAACAACAGTCCCCGGTAACCCGGACTAATTATAGGGTCGCACCGTAATTTGTGGCTCGATGTTTTTATTTGCATCACTGCGTTTGCATTGCAGCAAACATGAACATTACATATATTTCAATATAATGTAAAAGCAGTCAAAACAACTAACATCAGAAACAGCTGATGTTATTTGTTATATGTCACGGTGTCATTTCCGCTTCTTTCTCCTGTAACAACAGCCCGGCGCCGTGAGCAGTCGCCTTTTTTGCGCTCACTATCCCTGCACTTTCTACCATCTGCAAACGCCACGGTGTTCGTGTCGTCATGAAAGACATGAACATCGAGCGTAAAAACAAAGGAGACTGCTACCGGCTTTTTATCTGCCGATCGCCGTGCTACGGTTGCAAGAAAAAGAAGCAGAAATGACGTTCTCTACGCGTTGAGACGTTCCCCGTCCGTCGGCTAAACGCTTGATTGAAACTTCAATGCGACAGTGACACCAAGTAGAATTATAAATGTCACATAGCCCCAAACATGTCTTTTTCAAAGCCTGCGGTGAAGAGAAAGGTTGGTGATGAGCACCGACAATTTCAGGAAAAGTGGGAAATGCAATATTTCTTTGTTGAGCACAGGGGCACCCCGACCTGTCTCATTTCCACAGAGAAAGTTGCGCTGCACAAGGAATACAATTTGAAACGTCATTACACAACTAGACATGCTGAGCTGGATGCAAAATACCAGGGAGACGAGAGAGCGAACCAGGTTGCCAGTCTTAAAACAGATCTACTGAGGCAGCAAGATTTCTCCAAGAAAGCAACCAAAGAGAATAATGCAGCAGTCGGAGCCACGTGGTTAGTGAGATGATTGCTAAAGCAGGGAAGCCATTCACAGAAGGTGCATTTGTCTAAAAGTGCATATTGCAGGCTGCAAATATAGTCTGTCCGGGAAAGAAAGGTCAGTTTAGCAACATCAGCCTTTCTGCCAACACCGCAGCAGATCGCATTTCTGACCTGTCAAGTGACATTTATGACCAACTGTGTGAGAAAGCCAAATGTTTCAGTGTATACTCAGTCGCTCTTGATGAGACCACAGACATCACCGACACTGCCCAGCTCCCAATGTATGTCCGTGGTGTTGATGACAGTTTTGAAGTGATGGAGGAGCTGCTCACAGTAATGTTTAGTTAGTAAAGTTTATGGGCCCTGTTAGAATCAATATTTCATTCTCATTCTGTTGTTTGAGAACAATAACAGAAAAATGTGCACTTGAGAACAAATTTATTGTTAATTCAGCTGTGAATGTAGAGTTTGTCATTATTTAAGCTTCCATTTCCAAATGTTAGCTGCTCCTGTCTGCCTCTTTGTCACACTATCCCACTATCTCAGGTATAGTACACCTGTGACCTAATAAAGTCTAAAGTTACAAAATGTTGTCTCTGTCCAAATATTTATGGACCTAACTGTAGGTCTACTTTTAATGAAACTCTCACCATGACTTATCAGTTATAATTAATGTTCCTGCAAACAGACTCCTTGGAGAGCCCCTACATAAATATCCATGAACTATCCAGCTAGACTACTGTGTCTGTCCCTGAAAATATTCCTGCATGTGTGATTGTTCATGTGTCATCTGCAGGAAACAAACAGGAAGTGAGTAAAAGACACAGGAAATGTTTCCAGCTCTTCCTCCTCTATCAGATTTTCTCTCTATACCTGAGAGTGTTCAGTCTCCAGCCTGGATCCTTCAGTCCAGCCGACAGCAGCTTCATTCCTGAGTCACCTGGATGATTGTAGCTCAGGTCCAGCTCTCTCAGATGGGAGGGGTTGGAGCTCAGAGCTGAGGCCAGAGAAGTACAGCCTTCCTCTGTGACCAGACAGCCTGACAGACTGCAGACACACAAAACAACAATCTGTCAACAGTTGTTTTCTCTTTGTCACAATAACATCTATACATTTACCACCATTCAATTTAACTTTATTTAAAAGTGACAATACCCAACAGACAACAACAGTCATCTGAAGCTGTTTAACAGTGTAAGGTAACCGCCTCCAATATTAGAGAGAAAGCCCCAACCATCAGACAATTGTGGAGATACAGAAATTCTTTTATTGCTGCCATATAATCTGCATCATTATAACTGCATTAATAATGTTCTTTACAGCATTATTCCATCTAATAATATTTCTCACAGTATTGATATTGCATTAAAGTTGTCTATTGAACATGTTCATTTGAGGATCCTTCCATTATGTTAACTTTTATTACAAGTACGGTCAGAAGTATTTCATACACATTGCATATTTGTGCTTATTTTGAGTTGATGTTTGGTTCATTAAGGGTCTTAAGCTTCACTGGCGTGACTGTCCAGGTGATCCATGCTGAGGGAAACTAGAATAGGATGATTGCATGCATGCTTACAATACATATAACACATATAATCTAGGAATGCGTCAGGCCTGAGGCCTTAACTCATTTGGTGTCTCACTATATTTTACTCTACTTGGCAACAGATGACCAGAGTCAATCATTAGCCTCAGAGACCCTGAGGGCTTGAAGTTTATTACCTTGTCTGGAAGGTGTTACAGAAAAGAGAAGTTCTGTGTCTGTTTATAGCCGTTAAAGATGTACAAGATGTACCATTAACTGTGACTAATGTCTGGAACATATTTTACTCTGACTATTTTTATTGATGCCATGGGGGGGGCGTGTACCCCACTGCTTTGTAAGTGTCCACAACATGTATTTTTGTCAGAAGACATAGGCTGATGTTTTCTCCTGTGTGTTAGTAAACTCATCGTTTGATTGCACTTCTCTGGGGCCTCCGTGGTTTGTCTCACTGCTCTATATTGATAGATTTCGCGACACAATCCACTGTGAGCAGCACTTGGTGATGGTGGGAAGAAGAACTCCCTTTGACACAAAGATCCTCCCAGTGAAAACAGGCTCCAGGAGGAGCATCTACCATGACTGGTTGCAGGGTGAGGGGAAAGAGAAGAGATGAGCTCAGAGAGACAAGAACAAAACAGAGAGACAAAAGTTAAGGACATGTAGTAGTGACATATAAAAGCATCAGGAGTGAAAAGAGGGGAGAAGAAAGCAGAGCATCATGGGAAGTCCACCAACAGCCTGAGCCTATAGCAGCATAACTAAGGGATGGTTCAGGGTCACCTGATCCAGCTCGAACTATAAGCTTTATCAAAAAGGAAAGTTTGAAGCTGATCTTCAAAGTAGAGAGGGTGTCTGTCTCCTGACCTCAAACTGGGAGCTGCTGCCACACTCAGTCCAACATAGCCAGGCTGAGTCGTTAGATTAGTCCAACGTAAAGTCAGAAAGTCATTACTTATGTCACATTTTAGTGCAAATGTAGAAAAACTGTCCAAAAGTTATTTCTAAATCTGATATTAAACAGTTTAAATGGTGAAAAAAGCTGTAAAGAAAACAGAAAGAGTGAATAAAAGCCTCTTTAGAGGGTCACCAGTTTAAAACTCAGACATTTAAACTGGTGATTCTCCTTCTCTGCTCCATTTCCTCTCTAGACTTCCTGTTCCTAGGAGGGATTTGATTGGCTGAACGTCCTTTTAACCTTTCTTTAGTTCTTTGGGTGCTAATCAAAGAGGAAAACACACGAGTCATGTGACGTGACATAAGGAGCGCTCTGATTAGTTGGGATTGACAAACTATGGTGCTGTTTGCAAGCTTCGCTTTGCAGAGGCAAGAAAATCTCTTAGATAGTGATGAAATGCTCCACAGTGACGTTTCCACACACATTCAGTCCTATCAGCAGAGAGAGAGCCACACACTGTCTGTAACATCATTAGAAGATCTCAGTAAAAACAGTAAAAACTGCTTCAAGGACTAAATCAAACAGGCACCTGGGGCCCGTTCTTCGTACCTCGCTAAGTAAGTTAGCTGGATTTGATTGTTGACGATTTCGCGTGATCCTGGATCGTTCGGTTCCCCGAAGCTCATCCGGGACTTGCTGTCATAGCAACAGAGCCGTAAGCGTAAACCTGCTCGGGAGCAGGTTTACTTTATGTAAACAGGATTAGATCGCAGCCACGCAGGTATGTCCGCTTCATCTATACGAAAGCAACAGCGATATTCCACCACTGTTTCACCATAAATAAATAACATCAATGTAACTAAAGATAATGCAGCACTTGATCCTGCAGCACTTGATCCTTTTATTGATGTCACACAGATACATACAGGTCATTTCCTAAAAAAGGGAAATGTACTATTAACATTCTATTACATGTATGTGATTATTACAGATGTAATTCATATTTCAGAGTAGTAACTGTAAATTACTTCGTGTAATCAAGATGAGAGACCACGGCTATAAAAGCGAAGGTGGATTTGGGAAGTCTGTCGCAGCCATGTCCTGTCCGTTTACGCGAGCAACCCATTGCGGAAGGTGCAAGATTGATAAGGAGAGTCCTCAGAATCCAGCGTATATTGCGGGATAGACAGGATCCTTTAGCTCAGCGCGACAGTGTGCTCATAGAGAGATATCGATTTTCCCGTGAGGGTATTATTCACTCAACCAACTTGTTGACGAGGGGGTGCAGGACCACCACCTGTCTTTTTTTTCTCTGCCCTTTTCTTGGTTGCTGTTATGAACAAACAAACAGATTATTTCAGGGTCTCTTTCCAAGAGACGAAAAGCAATATAAGTGATAAATATTACCATTCTGTGGAATATTCTTATATTTCACTTTTACTTGTTCCCATGTTCTAGTTGGTCCTGTTGTGGCTCTAATGTGAAAGGGGATATAATATAACATATTATAATATAATATAATGTAATATAATATTGGATAATATAGTGTCATATGATAGATCTACCCTACCACCTACTGGTGTTGGCCAGAGGGGCCGATGGCGCAATATGGCAGCCTGGCTTCTGTCAGTCTGCCCCAGGGCAGCTGTGGCTACAACCGTAGCTGCTTCCACCAGTGTGTGAATGTGAGAGTGACTGAATAGTGGCATTGTAAAGCGCTTTGGGTGCCTTGAAAAGCGCTATATAAACCCACTCCATTATTATTGTTATTATTGGATTACTTACGAGTTTAATTTGTCAGCAACTTTCTGCCAGCCCTCTCTCCTTGCTTTTGCAGCCTTTGCAGTGTTCCCTTGCATTTTAATTAAACTCTGAAACTCCTGAAATCCCTCAATCAAGAGTTCTTGCTCTGCTGCCGAAAAATACCGAGCGCGCTCCTTCGACATTTTCGCCGACCAATCAGCGGGTTGCCGATCAATGTTTCTACTATCGATGCGTAGCCCCTGTTGGGCCACCCAGTGATCTCACATTACTTCATCCAGCTGTACTAATCATCAAAAACAGGTGTGTTCGGAGAACCGGAATAGCGAGCTCAGAGTTAGCGCGATGATTTGGTCTTGGATGTGTCATTTGATCTTGGATGTAGTAAGCGCGGTACGAAGAACGGGCCCCAGTTTTCAGCTCTGTCTGCGCTCTACTTTTTTCTACTTACAACAGAAAATAGGATGTACTGCATTCAGGGATATCATCCTCACTGTCAGCTGTTACTCACAGACTGTGTGTAGAAATACAGAAAATACTGATCCTATAAAAAGGAAAGCTAGAAAAACACATTGATTGATTCTAGGCTCTATTTTCCTTTTTGATTTCCACTGACGCTTCTATTGTGAGTCTGTCAAATCCAACAGGACTTGTGCAGGTTCACTATGAGCCAAACTCCAGACTGACAGTGAAACATCAGGCCAGTGTTAGAAGGTAAAGTTCAGGAAAGTTTTTTAATGGTTCAGAAGATGTTCAGCTGAGGACGACTTAAAGATGTGCGTGAAATGGAGGCTTCTGATTGGTCAGAATGAGCCTGTGAAAATGGGACAAACTTTGTATAAAGAAAGAAAACACATTTAATCTTTTCATGGAAATGTATCTTTTTCAAAGTGATTCCAAATCAAAGCTAACGCCACGCCAGCTTGTAACTTTGATTGACAGTGTGTAGAACTGATGACACAAACTCCCAGAAAACCTCAAAGTCAACATAACGCATCCAAAGCTTCACGGCTGGGAGCAAAACATGAGGCCAACAAACAGCTGTAAACCTGTGTGCCTATTACAGTAAACACAGCAGTCTGTTATGTTTGACTAAACTGATGTATTGTGTGTCTGTAGTTGTGTTGTGAACTGTGCTGGGCTCGTCTGTGTCCCCGTTTCACAGAACAGCATCTTCAAGATGGCACAAATGCTTCCAGTGTTTCAGTTTGACGAAGCCTGGCTTTGCTCATCGCTGCTTTTAAAACAGTGTTTGTGCTGCCACGGACATCTTGTATTGGTCTCATGTCATGAATGGGAGTGTTTCAGGAGGCAGACTGAACCTTTGATGAGTTTGGTGTCTTAAACTGAGGAATGAAAGGACACGAGGAACAAACTAAAGAGAATCTAAAAGAGGCCGGCAGCACATGAGGAGGAGAAACTGACACTGACATAAAGACTGAGGGAAGGACAGAGCCATCTATACAGCTGAGGTCAACACAGGAGGGTCATGTGACACAGCTGAAACTCATCCAGACAACGTCTGACACCAGAGACCATACTTACCAAAATAAAACAGGTTATAATGAACAAACATGAGTGGAACAGCGGAGTGAACTGAGCAGCAGGAGGGAGGCCGTTTCTCCAAAACATGTGTCCATCAAAATTATGGACAGTCGTGTATATTAAGTAGACTTGTTCAGATTTGTCCAACACTTTTCTCTGTCAGTGTTTCACAGAATATCATCAAAGAGTCATGATAGTTACCATTAGTGTCACTGTGGAGATGCTTATTCCAGCATCACTGACTTCATGGTTCCAGTTTCCATCACTAAGGACTACATGTAGTGATCCTGCTGTTAGCCATGTTAGCATGTTAGCTCCAACAGGTGGTCAGTGTGAGAGCGGTGATATCAGTGACATCTAAACAAGGAAGGAAGAGACTGTTGAAGGCAGCGAGCTGTGACTGCTGTGAACAGTGTTCTCACACTATTTTCTCCCTGTGTCAACATACATGAGGCTGCTTCAGCTGCAACACACCACAAACACCTTTATACAACTAAATATACTGAGAGCACACTGCTGTGGTTGCTCTGGTAACCATCCATATATCCAGCTGTTTGGGGCCGAGTCTGCTTCCTCATCCTAGGGAAAAACCCTCAAAGTTTCATGTGTTTTTGACTTGAAGCTTTTTGTGATTTGGTTTTATTTGTTGTTCTACACACACAATAATGAAGAGCACATGTTTATAGTGGCACATTCAGACTAATGACAACAGTCCATTCACACTGACCTCCCTCCAGCAACTTTTAGGACAGCCAATAGCAATTTTCCTTACTGAGGAGTTGGGAACACTGCCAGGAGCAGTGGGTGAATGGCAGCATCACCATGAAGGATCAGAATAAAAATACATCATCATCCACAAAGAAAACCAGTCTGAGTGTCTGATGCTCTCGTTATAAAACCGCAGTCGCAGCTTGTGGCTACATTTAGCTGGTTTGCTAGTTAGCTGGTCTGCTAGTTAGCTGGTTTGCTAGTTAGCTGGTTTGTTTGTTAGCATGGAGCTAACCTAACTCACTAGAACATTTGATGCTAAACTGTCTAAACTGTGTGAACAGCTTTCATTGCTGCTCTGTGTTACTCTCCAGCCTCTCTTTAACTCAGTCCTCTCAGTTTTTTCCTCCTTACAAACTAGAAAACCTTCTTTTTCAGCTTTTCCACACCCGAGCTGTGGCTAAGGTGCTACCAGCATGCAGGCTCGGTCTGTGTCACTCAATAGTTACACTCCTCACCCAGACTAACACCACTCCACAAATTCACCACTAGGAGGCGCTAAAAGACCACATACAGTGAGATCATCACTAAATGTCTGCTGTGTCTGACGTAGGGTTGCCAACCGTCCCTTGAATAATGGAATCGTCCCGTATTTAGAAACAAAAGTACACGTCAGTGGCGCGGCTGCCCCTCTGTTGGTCTTCCTTGGTCTCTTGTGTTCTGGGGGCCTCTGGATGTCTGGAGTTTTGATCTCCTCCATACCTGCTTCATGCCCTGGAGGACGGGGCTGTGGCCCCCCCACACCCTCTAGCAGATCATTACATGAAGGAACCTTTTAAAAAAACAAGCGCGTCCATGCTCACAGGTGTACACACGGGTGCTCACACACACAAACTACACCCTTTTTGGCTCCTACCTCAAAGTACACTGTGTTCTGTTGATCTTATGTGCTGCACAATAATGTTTAATATTTAGTATTTACTGTCATATTCCCATATATCATTGTGATGTTGTTTATTCTATTACTCTTGTTCTCTTCTGCTTGTTTTCTTTTATCTTTCTCAACAGGTGATCCATAGATGCATTTTCTTTTTCTTTTTCCTGCCCATTCTGTTGGTTTTTGTTTTTTGCCCTTCTCCCCCGTCCCTCTTCTCAGCTGTTTCTCTTTCCCTCTTTCTTTCTCCCCTTCTTTCCCCCAGTCAAGTCTGTCCCGTATTCAGCAAGTGAAAATAAAATAAACAATAAAAGGTGAATCAAATAGACCATTATGGCAAGGCTGGGATGGTCAATTTGGTAAAGTAAATCCGTTGGGCATCTTTCTTTTCCTTTAGACAATAATTCTGATGGCAAAAGAGCCAAATGGGACAGGCAAGAAAAAAAAAAGTACCCGTCCCGTATTGAGCTCCAAAGGGACGCACTTTGTCCTGTAATACAGTGAGAATCAAAAGTAGTCTATAAATGTTAAAGGAATTAACGCTTTGTTTGAAAACATAATTCCCAGCCCCTCTCCTGCTTTGTGACCAATGACCTTACGCACGAGTATGACAATTCAGATTACCACTTATCTCATTGGTAGAGGAACGGTCGCTCGCTGAGAAAATACCAGAAGACAACAGATGACTACAAAAAGAAGCATGGCCAACAGGGAAACAAACGCTGACACTGCGGTGCAAGTCTCGGACGACAGTACACCTTCGACCAGCAATTTTTGTACCTGTTAGATTATAATATTATTTTATGCCATGCTATACCCCTAATTAAAGATTGTGAATTATTATGTAGTTTTAGTTTGCATTATTCTCCTGAATTAGAAGAAGCTGATAACTATTGCATTAGTTAAACTGATGTGCATTATATTAAACTGTTGATTTATTGTGAATGAATGATATTGTTTTATGATGCATTATACTGCTGAGTTATAAGAAATACTGTTTGCAGAAAGTCATCGCCTTATTTGTCTGATTAGAAGAGAACAGAACATACTGGAGTTTTCTGCCCCATCTCAGCAGGAGCAGATAAACGGGGAGCCAAGGTCGTAGCTTAGGCGCTGTGTGAGAGAAAGCATGTGAATGTTTAGGTTTTATGATAAGGTGGAGACACCAGAGGCTATAAAAGTTTGAGCAATGCTCCACCATTTTGAGATTTTGAGGCTGTCTGCATCAGTGTCCATCTCCCACACGTGTGATCATTAAAACCATCGTTTGACTCAACCCGACCGGACCAGTGTTGTTATTGTGGTTTTTCTCTTGTCTCCATCCCCAATATTTTTAAACCTTAACATACCCCACCGAGAAAGAAAAAAAAAGGCTGCATAAGTGCAGGGAGGAATGGGAAAATGAAAACACCTCGCTGGAAAAAATGCACGATAACACCTATAAAGCGCACTGCACTGTGTGCCGTCGCACTTTTTTCATAGGCCATGGTGGACTGGCAGCATGCTTCTAGTGGTGGGCACATGAGTGGCATGAAAGCTCAGGGAACCCTTAACCAATTTGTTGTTCACCAGGCCATGGCAGCAGAAGATATGGTATGTAGACATTGTTATTTTTAAACCGTCTGGTTAAGGTTAATATGAGCATGTGCAGTGAATATCAACTCTATATGGCCAGAAGTGTGATAATATAATTTATTTTGTGTAATAAACAACTGCAAGGACAGATGATTACAACGAATAGATGACTAATACATAAAAGTAATACATAGATTAATAATGATGATGAGTTAAGATGCGTAATCATGGGAACAAGCAGGTTTACAAACGCGAGCAGCTGATTAGCATTAGAAAAGCTGAAATAATACCTCAACTGAAGCCAGCTGCACTAAATGCACTTCATGTGGACTGTTCTAAGAATGTTTTTCCTTCTATTGTTTTCTATAAATTTATATAATTTGAAGTTAAGCAGGACAGAGTTCTTTTAAAGAAAGATTAACTTATATTCTCTAAAGTTAAGCATGATGACAGGCTTCTGTTTAAGAAAGAGACCTGTTTTATTGTGTTAATGTTGTCATTTTGCGCTACAAATAAATGGCTAAATGATCATTTGTTTCCCATGTGTTCATATCACAAAGAATATGCATCATTAAATCAACTTCAAGTCAAATGGTTAAAAAAATAATTTCACACACACAAAAAAGAGCTAAAAAATTCACCACACTTGGAAGGGTGAAGACAACTGGGTCGCCCGGCCCTGGCCACGAGGTGTCCCAGGAAGTTGGCAACCCTAGTCTGACGGTGACTTGGGTTTTTACTAACTGGCTACATGAGCATGATTAGCTGCAGTTCTATCTTTGTAAAAGAGACTCAGCAGCAGATTAGAACCAAACAGAAACATTTCTACTTTTTCTGCAGCACCAGCTGGATGCATGGAGCCTAAACTCCAGTGACAATGAGACACATACAGTGTGACTGCTGTGACTTTACAGCTGGGCCTCATTCACATTGGACTGTGGGAGGAAGCAGAGTATCTGAAGACAACCCACACAGGCCACACTATCACCCTTATTTAGAGAAGTATAATGAATTAGCTGATAAAGTAATAAATTATTTGATATTTCAATGAAAATACTTTTTAACAATTACCAGGATTACCTTATTATTAATTTGCTAATTCTGCCAGTTGATTACAAAATGCTTGATCTCACCTGAGAGTTTCCAGTTTGCAGTGTGGATTCTTCAGTCCTTCAGACAGAAGCTTCACGCCTAAATCCTGCAGGTTATTGTTACTTAGGTCAAGCTCTCTCAGATTAGAGGTCTGAGAGCTGAGACCTGAGGACAGAGCTTCACAACTTCTCTCTGACAGGTTACAGAGACTCAGTCTGAAAAATAACAGAAAAACAATTTAAAAAAACTTACTTTTGATCAAGTGTAATGAGATTACATAACATTTAGCAATATTCCATTCTCTTTTTGTCAAGAAAGTAACGAGCAACATGTGGAAACAATCAGAGAGAGAACAGAGAACAGAGCAGTAAAAGAACAGTGGATAGTTCAATAGGCTTTTGGTATCAACAAAACGTGCCAAATTTCTTTATTTTGTCATCGTTTAAGAAGAGTTCATGATTAAAACTTAGATAACAACTCAAGGCCAGGTCTGGATGTAACTTTGATGACAGTTACACCCAGAAAATTTTCAGAAATGCCGACAGGTATTCAGTATTGAACAAAGTGAGTACTGATTATGACTTAACAGTTGTATACACTTTTCAGACACCAGCACTCATAACTGTGGTTTTGGGGGTTATTTTGTTAGTGGTTTTAGTTGATCACACCTGCTTTTTGTCAACGAGCATATGAATACAAATGTACTTACAGAGCTTTGTTGGAGGCTTTGACCACTGGCAGCAGCCTCCGAAGAGCCTCCTCTGAAGCAGAGTATTTCTTCAGGTCAAACACATCCAGATCTTCTTCTGATGACAGTAAGATGAAGACCAGAGCTGACCACTGAGCAGGAGACAGTTTATCTGTGGAGAGACTTCCTGATCTCAGGGACTGTTGGATCTCCTCCACTAGAGAACGATCATTCAGTTCATTCAGACAGTGGAACAGATTGATGCTTTTCTCTGCAGACAGATTCTCACTGAGCTTCTTCTTGATGTACTGGACTGTTTCCTGATTGGTCTGTGAGCTACTTCCTGTCTGTGTCAGCAGACCTCGTAGGAGAGTCTGATTGGTCTGCAGTGAAAGACCCAGGAGGAAGCGGAGGAACAAGTCCAGGTGTCCATTTGGACTCTGTAAGGCCTTATCCACAGCACTGTGGTGGAAGTGTTTCTCTACAGATTTTACTTCTTTTTCAGGTTTTTGTTTCCAAAACAATATAGACCATATGGACTTTGTTTGTTGTTGTTCCAGCAGATTGAGTCCAGAGTTGATGAAGGTCAGATGGACATGAAGAGCAGCCAGAAACTCCTGAACACTCAGATGGATGAAGCAGAACACCTTGTCCTGGTACAGTCCTCTCTCCTCTTTAAAGATCTGTGTGAACACTCCTGAGTACACTGAGGCTGCTCTGATATCGATGCCACACTCTGTCAGGTCTGATTCATAGAAGATCAGGTTTCCTTTCTGCAGCTGATCAAAAGCCAGTTTTCCCAGAGACTCCATCATCTTCCTGTTCTCTGGACTCCAGTGTGGATCTGTCTCAGCTCCTCCATCATACTTGACCTTCTTCACTTTGGCCTGAACCACCAGGAAGTGGATGTACATCTCAGTCAGGGTGTTGGGCAGCTGTCCTCCCTCTCTGGTTTCCAGCACATCCTCCAGAACTGTAGCAGTGATCCAGCAGAAGACTGGGATGTGACACATGATGTGGAGGCTTCGTGATGTCTTGATGTGGGAGATGATCCTGCTGGCCTGCTCCTCATCTCTGAATCTCTTCCTGAAGTACTCCTCCTTCTGTGGGTCAGTGAACCCTCTGACCTCTGTCACCATGCCGACACAGTCAGGAGGGATCTGATTGGCTGCTGCAGGTCGTGTGGTTATCCAGAGGCGAGCAGAGGGAAGCAGTTTCCCCCTGATGAGGTTTATCAGCAGCACATCCACTGAGGTGGACTTTCTAGGGTCAGTTAGGATTGTAGTTTTGTGGAAGTCCAGAGGAAGTCGACACTCATCCAGACCATCAAAGATGAACACAACCTGGAAGTCTTCAAAGCTGCAGATTCCTGCTTCTTTGGTTTCAGTAAAGAAGTGATGAACAAGTCCCACCAAGCTGAACTTTTCCTCTTTCAGCACATTCAGCTCTCTGAAAGTGAATGGAAATATGAACTGGATGTCCTGGTTGGCTTTGTCTTCAGCCCAGTCCAGGCTGTATTTCTGTGTTAAGACTGTTTTCCCAATGCCAGCCACTCCCTTTGTCAGCACTGTTCTGATTGGTTCATCTCTTCCAGGTGAGGCTTTAAAGATGTCTTCTTGTCTGATGGTTGTTTCTGGTCTGTCTGGTTTCCTGGATGCTGTTTCAATCTGTCTGACCTCATGTTCATCATTGACCTCTGCAGTCCCTCCCTCTGTGATGTAGAGCTCTGTGTAGATCTGATTCAGGAGGGTTGGGTTTCCTGCTTTAGCGATGCCCTCAAACACACACTGGAACTTCTTCTTCAGCTTAGATTTAAGGTTACGATGACAAACAGCAGCTGGAAGTTCTGAATAATAATAATAAAAATACAACTTTAACAATCATATTTTACAAAATGCTGATGACAATTTCTGACCCACTGAGAAATGACTGAACACACTGGTGTCACAAGTCTCTCATTTATCCAGCAGCTTAAATCTTTAGATAAATCCTCTTACGTCTCTGCAGACGGTCAGCCAGCTCCTCCTGCTTCATTCTCCTCAGGAAGTCCACTGTGATCTTCACAAATGCCTCTCTGCTGTTTCTCCTCTGCTCATCATCCTCCCTCTGAAACTCCAAGCACTGGGGCTTATTTGGATTCAGAGCCTTCTGGATCTTCTTCAGCTCATTCTTCACAAAAGTGATGATGTTGTCCTCCAGCAGCTGGAACAGAATACTTTATGAATGACCCACCACTCCGATCTTTAGTCCACACAACATCCACTTCTTTACGATCAAGGGGCATATCATCCACGAACTCTTTACCAATTATAGGTTTGACTTTATCTGATTAACTGAGACTTTGTCCACAACTCCATGATCCCAAAACGTTGATTCTGTTCATATGAATGCAGCGATTTCAGTGGGAGAAACATTTCACTGGTGTTCAGAGCTGAACTACCAACAGGTTGAGAATCAAAGCCAGAAACTTGGAGATGTTTCAGGTGACTGAGTTGATCGTACAGACAACTGGTCTTAAAGGTTCACTCTGTTTACACATACAGATCAGTATTTAAGGTTTGACTCTCATCATCCACTGGAGCACAAACTGGGCGTCATCAGGACACTACAACACAGAACAAACACCATCCCCACAGACACAGCAGCCAGCGAAGCAGAAGAACTTCACATCAAGAAGGTCCTGAGTAAATGTGAACGCTGGTTTGAGGGCGGAGTCAAGGAGGCCATTTATGTGAAAAGACCATCTCTGAATGGAGGAGGGGCCTAAGGGTACAACTGTCACCATCTTACATGCTGTGATTGCAGCCATTCCCCAACTCTCTGTGAACTGGACTCATGACCATTGATCAACAACCATTGATCAATGGTCCTGACAATATGCGTACCAATGATCAATGAACTGACCTCCCAGCCCATTGTTCCTTCAGTGGGCTGGTTTCAGTCATACAAATGTCCTGTTTATGAGATTGAAACCTGCAGTCAGCTGAGACTGAAGAAGTCACCTGATGATGATGAAGAAACGTTTCTCCCACTGAAAACATCCAGATGAACAGAATCAAGCTTTTTGGGATTTACGTACCTGGATGATTGAGCATCAAGACACAACTCTGTGACTTTTCTCAGATGAATAAATCCTCTCCTCCAGCTTTGTTTACATCTACCAGCCCTGTGGCGCTGCCCAGGGAAATAATCTATGTGAGAGGTGGAAAGTCATACAGGTGTCTGCTCCTGCCTTCAGTTATTTTATCTACTGTGTGTCAACTGGCTGAACCTCCTCCAACTGTCTACTGTCTCCCTAAACTCAACAATGACTTCGTGATCTATCCATTCTCTGACCAAACACATCCTGCTGCAGGAGGTTAACATAGCAGCCAATGATGATCCCACTCACTGTGAACAACACATTTGGACCTGATTTGCTGCTCTGGTTTACACGTGAACTTCCACTGCTGCTGTCACCAACTTGAGAGGCTCTACAGAAAAACTGGACTTGTCCATAAAAATCATAAACTACATTACAAGGACAGCATTGCTCAATCAACTCTAATTACTACTGACATGTTATCTCTTCTAACTAAGGTACAGACACTCAAACTTGCTGCTTTCAGTGAGAAGTCAAATGTCTGAATATGAGCTGGAAGCTGCTGAGAGTCCTCCTCCTTCCCGTGGGGTTTACTTTCTCTACTACTTTCACTATAAACACGCCCCTTTCATGCACCTGCAGAGGGCCACCAGCAGATGGAGCTGTCTTAAACAAATCCACTTGGATAGTTAGCTGTAGATGACTTTATCAGTATGATTGTAGGACTTTGAGTTATTCTTCAGATTTATTTAAACTCTTATATTGTGCACAAGTGTTGAGCGACCCATAATTTCTCTGTACTTTTCATAAGAGCAGCCAGACTTTCAGCTAGTTTTTCTTTGCTCTGCAGGTTTTATGAAGGTGTGTCAAAGTTGTTCTTTGGACATTAGCTGCTTTTTAAACCATTTTCAGTCCTCGTACAGGAACATTCTTCAAGCTAAATCCAAGTGTGTTAGACCAGAGTTAACCTGATAGATATGTGTGTGTGTGTAACTCTTAGGAGCTGATTGGCTGCTTTTTATGGGGGCTGGGTCTTTGGAAAGTGTTTTAGTAACACACCCTGAACTGCACACTTTAAGAAACAACATGAGATTTTAACTGTAATGTAAAAATCCTGTGATTCACTGTTATTAAGCACAAACACATCTATGGCCCTGTTTCCATTAGTAGCTGCTCAGATCGACTCACCACAGGTCGCCACGACTGGACTGGATCCACTGGTTTCCATTACAGT
This sequence comes from Astatotilapia calliptera, assembly GCF_964374335.1. NCBI lineage: Eukaryota > Metazoa > Chordata > Actinopteri > Cichliformes > Cichlidae > Astatotilapia > Astatotilapia calliptera. Next base: position 9,523,029 of record NC_137424.1, on the reverse strand, counting down.
TGAGGACCACCTAATGTGGTCGTCTCAATACAGCCAAGTGTCAGCTCACATCATTAGTAAGTGCTAATGCTGCTAATTTCCATCATATTTGTCATTTATTGCTCAAAGTTATTGAAGAAACAGTTATTCAGCTTCATCCCCACTGATCTCGACTACAAACTGTTTCACTTTGGTTTCTGTTTAAAGCCTCGATGTTTAAAACGTTTCCCTGTGATCACATTTGCACCGTCTGATTTCAAAGTTTGTTTCTTTTGGTCATTTAGTCCACAGAGTCCTTGGTGTTCTGAAAGGGACCTATAAATAAATGCATTATTATTAATAATAAAGTAGTTGTTGTACATGTACAGACCATAAATATGGAGTCCAGCTGTGTTTGATGCTGCTGGGCAGACTGACCACTGGGAACCTCTGAGCTCTGCTGGTCCACTCTGTGGAGGAACCATGAAGGATTAGATCAACACAGGATAAAGATCCAGGAGTTTCTGCTCAAATAACTTCATCTGAATCAAGTCTGTCAAGTTTTAAACTCTCAGATTGTGAACATATCAGTAATTTTCAGTCTGTTTTCATGGACGTCCTTTCAGTGGTGATGTCAGGGATGATTTTGAAGAAGCTCATCAAACTGAACCATCAGCAGATCACTGCTCCAAAACCAGAACATGATCCGAGTCTCCCTCCACCACCAGAACACCAGCTTTACTAACGTGGTAGATCAGTGTAGTACAGATCAATAACTGATGAGTCATTTGATCAAAATCACTGAGTGCTTCACGTCTGACCCTCTGATGCTTCTGTAGACATTTTGCATATTTAATGAATGTCTGACAGTTTTACATTCATTCTATGAACACAGTGGAAATGTTGTGTTATAGTCTCCATGTTGTTTCCAGCATCATAAATTCTTAAGTTCAGAAAATTAGATTCTTTCTTCACAGCTGAAAAACAACAACATTTATTCTCTATTGAAATCTGCATCGTCCACTCCAAAGGTCACAATCTGAAGGTAACATCTGGTTTTGTTCCCTGTGGTTAACTCTGAGCATCAGTATGGTGGGATTTATCCACTACATCCACACCACTGTGGTTCAGTGTTGTCCTGATGGAGTAACAGCAGCCAGTATGATCCAGGCTTTAGCTGCTGGGTCTCTGTGTGACCTCTCAGACTGTTTAACAGATCAGACACAAAGAGAATCAGAGCAGCTCTGTTCTTTAAAGACAAACATGAACCCACTCAGGTCACACTTTCCCCACAGATATGAGCATCACTGTCCTCAAACAGCAAATGACCAAGTCGAACATTTGGATCTTTTCTCTTTCATTGTTTTCTTTTTAATGAATCTTTGTAACAATCTGAGGATGTTTCAGGTCATATTTATCCAGGAAACACAAACATGTAAAGGAGTCATCACAGCTCTCTGACCTCGTTGCTCCAGGTTCACCACTGAAGACTGGATTGCTACCTTTGGACCAGTCACTCCTCACAGACGGACAGCTGGACCCTGCAGACTGTGACCTCTGACCTCTGCAGACACAAACATGATTGAAGCAGCTGTGATCACACAGACTGCAGATAATGCAGCTGTTTCCTGTCAGTAACATCCTCTTAGATTAGAGTTCAGCTTTTTACAGGAAAACTGGACAAAACTGATTTTTGTTACAAACTCATTTTCATTTCCTCTCAGCTCACAAACACAGTCAGACAATCAACCAGAGTCAACACTGATTATAATGTCAGTGCAGAATTATTTCTGTTACTCAGTGAGTTCAGCTCTCTGACCTCGTTGCTCCAGGTTCACCACTGAACTCTGGAGGTCGACCTTTGGACCGGTCACTCCTCACAGACGGACAGCTGGACCCTGCAGACTCTGCTCTGTCCTCCTCTTCCTCCATCATCATCTTCAGTCAGTCTGAGAGGTAAACCACAAACACTCAGTGAGTTCACATTAACAGGAGGAACTGAGTTACAGTCGCTGACCTCTGACCTGTCATGTGACCATGAAACCAGGTCAATATGTCTGTAGGTTCAGTCATCCAGGTCATGTGATCTAAGGAGCTTGGAGAGAAAAGAGACGTCTTTAAGTTTCTGGAAGACGTTTCATCTGAGAAGCTTCTTCAGCTCTAAAACCAAACGGTGGAGAGTCCCAGATATTTAAACCTGAGAGGGAAAGAAAGCATGTCGCTGACCCACCACTGATGTTATTTCAAGGAGGAAACTGAGAGCCTTTGCACCAGGAGCACAAACATCAGCTCCAGCAATGATCCACTGATGTGTTTTTATTCCATGTATGAATGTTGTTATTGACAGAGATGACGTTTGTGTGTCAGTGATGCAGTGACTGTTGTTGTTACCTGTACAGGCTGGTTAGACTCTATGAAACAGATCATACAGATCTCTGCATGTTAGAAGAGACTATTAAAGGTCATGAATGAGACAAAGGCAGGGAGGCGTCCTTTACAGCTAAACAGCAGAGTGAGAGAACAGCCAGCACCTCTACATTTATCACATTATACAGCACATGTATGATACTGACAGGGATGAGAAGAATTTAGTGATTCTGATCCCATCATTGATATTACTTATTGATTCTCAGTAGCTCTGCTCTGACAGTCACCACCATCACTGAGCAGCATATCAAAGACATTTGTGCACATTAACTGCATGTTGTGGCTCAAATGTTTGTGCATGTTGGAGGCATTTCCTCTTTGTTGTGATCAGTGTTGGTCATTACTCAAAACAGTCATTATTACACATATTACACAGAACACTTTGATTAAAAGTAATGGAGTACGTTACTTCATTACTCCTCATAACATTACTTTGATGTTACTGTGTGAAATGAACAAATGAGCATGTAACAACATAAAGCTGAGGTACAGCCCCACACACCAACACAGATCCTGATGAGGTCACGTGATGTTTCTCTGAGTGTTTATGAACACAAATCAAAGATGAAACAGCACAAAGACACTTCAAAGTGATTCTACTGTAGAAACATGAACAGGTAGAAACCTGCAGCCTGACTGCTCATCACTTTGTTACCTGTTCAAGTTCAGCAGCAGCAGCTCACTTTATCACGGTGCTGGTCTGGGGTCAGTGTTTACTCAGCTTTAACTCACTCTGGGTTCTTGGCTAGCTTAGTGTTAGCTGAACGTTAGCTTAGTGTTAGCATGCTGTGTGCTAGCTCAGCGTCAGAGCTCTGCAGGTGTCTCGTGTGTAAATATTAATCACAGTGACAGTAAAGGAGGTAAAGGGCTGTGACGTCATCACGTACGCTGCGTCCTCTGTGGGCTCTGAGTGAACTCAAAGTACAAACTACAAGTACACAAACACGAACGTAGCTCAGAGTGGCGGACACACTCGGCCTCGTTGGTCCAGCTGTGAGTCCGTTACCGTGAACTATGGAGCGGCAGATTTGTGCTGAACTAAGCTGCACACAGCTGATGTTAGCCAGGAAACATTACACACTGACTTTAATGGAGAGACCGGAAATACAAACACACACAGTTTGTTGTGTGAAGAAATCAAACACGAGCTGAACAAACAGTAAAGTTCCTAAAGACAAACTGTTAAAGGAGGAAACAAAGCAAACTTACAGTTTCTTCACACACCAACAACAAGCTCCACTCCACGAAGTTCAGGAAGTGAAAGTAAACTTTGAGCAGGAAGGAAACACCCAAAGAGACGTTTGAGGACAATCAGGAGCATTGGAACACTGTGCTGCGTTCAGGTGCACCTCGGAAACTCCAAACCTCTGGCAGGCTGTGATTTATTTCTGCTGGTTTTCCTGTTTGAAGCACAAACATCCGTCATCACTTTGTTGTTGTTCTTCCTGCAGCGTTTAAATATTTCAGCACTGAACTGATGTTTCTTCAAAGCTCGTTTCAACCTGTTGAAGTCATGAATGAAAGTGCAGACTGAGAGTGGATCACATGATGTTTGAGGTGTGTCATGTGACATGTTCAGTATTGTCACACATGTCTAGATTGTCCCTGATATCATAACTGCTCAAACACTGATGATTATATTTGAAGAATTATTCCTGATGGCAGCAAAGTTTGAATGGAGCTCTCTGTCTGTGCTGATTTGTCGCCCTCTGGAGGTCAAAGCACAAACTGCATGATGTCACTGTAACCATCACAGTGACAGGAAGTGTTTTTATGACTGAAACACTGAAATGATGCTAACGGCTGTCGTTAGGCTCACTGACAGCAGTGCTGATGTGTTCATGTCAAACACTGGCTCAGGTCAGGCTCCTTCATCCTTCTCCAGCGTGAGGCCGCCCTCAGACCCACAGGAGCTCTGACCTTTGACCTCCTGACCCTAACCATTTTAGTCTTGTTGCATCTTTAAATGCAAATCCATCCAAACTGTAGCCGAGCAAAAGAAGCTGGAAGCTGTTCTATGAATGATGTTGTTGAAGGAGCTTGGAAAGAAAAGCGTCTGGACTTCTTTAAGTTGCTTGAAGAGGGACATGGACGTCTTAACGCCCACTCACATCCTGGGACATTTGATCACAGGAAATCACATGATAGCGTGGGGCTAGATCTCACAATGGGTTCACCCAAGACACGAGTAGTTCTTTATGTTTCTCGTGCACAGGAGAGAAGTGGACCAATGCCGTTCCTTCGCTTGACCACAGTCGCTCTCGTCCGTTCCCTCGTAACACTGCTCTTTTATTGAGGTTACATGAATATACATAGGTTCATTAACATACACGTGAACAAAGGTACCAGTCTGTATGTTATGTAGGTGTGTGTGTGTGTGTGTGTGTGTGTGTGTGTGTGTGTGTGTGTGTGTGTGTGTGTGTGTGTGACCCATAAACGACTTCCCTAAACCTGCTGGTCTGGAAGTCCAGCAGTTCATCTAAACAAAAGGCACTTAGACTAAAACAGACATCCTACCACAAAACAATAAGAAGGTAGCACCTCTCCCATGATCCCAGGACGTGGGTGTGAATGCCAGAACACTCTGGAGTCACACAAAGTCTTTAAAGACTACTATCATTACACAATTGGTTCTACACCTCTAAGCATATATGGTTAGATATTCCCCAATAACAATGACAATGATAAAATATAAATCCAACAATGGTTTTCAGGGTTTTTATCGTTAACTTCGTTTCCCTGGGTCTTTTCCCGTGTTGTAGTCGTGTGTCTTATTTTGAAAGAAATGTTTACGCGTTACCATAGCGACCAGAGAGCATTAAGGCTGCAGACAGGTGCATCCAACAACATTTTATTTTCCCTTATTTGATTTATGGACCTAACTGTATGAACTGGACTTTGGCTTTAATGCTGCTCCTCTTCATCATTGCTGTGTTGCATTTCCATCATTCTGCTGCTGGATTCACTGCAGGCTTTAACAAACACTCCTTTGGGTCCAGGCCCAGCCACGTGTTTGTAAGCTGCTGTGCTCCTCACAAATAAAGCCTGAAGCAGCTCAGACTGTTAGAAGCAGCACTGAGCCCTGTTACAGTTATAGTGTTAGAGCAACGGCTGCAGCCTACAGCATTTAAACTAGCTGACAGTAAACACATCAGTCCAGATGTTACCACATTACTTTGTGATGCTGAGAGTTAAAGGAGACTGGCTGATTAAAATCCCATTCCTTACATCACCGTCCTCTGCTCTGACTGCTTTCATTTAATCACAATCAGAAGACTTTTTTGATCCCCAGGGGAAATTATTTAGGTTACAGTGCTGCAGCACAAACAGGAACAAAGACACAACACACTAAGTAAGAAATAGCACAACATACACAATATATACATGCATACATATGAGTCACTTATAAGTAACATGTGAGTGCTGGGGTCTATGACAGCAGGCAGGTCTGTATTTATGTCCAGGCTGACATGAACAGCTAGTAGTTCAGGGTTCAACACTCAGGAAAGTGTGTGACCTTCCACACTGACAGAAGATGCTAAACATGACTTTAAACTGTTGTTTGTTAAAGCCTCACAGATCTGAGAGCAGGGCTCAGTGGGTACATGAGCCTTTATACATGAAGGCTTTCTGTTTCCAGGAGAGGAAACATGTGATCCAGCTGTGTTTGGTCACATGGATCTGCTCTGCATGGATCACCTGACTAAAACATGTTGTTATTATTGTTCTTACAGTCTTAAATCAGTACAGCAGGTGGGTCACATGACACCCGGGGGTGACAGCAGCATCTTTCCTCTTTAGAAAGCTGCTCTCTGTCCCAGGAGCTGTTGTCACAGTAACAGTAGGAACAGGAAGTCACATGCTCTCTGCTCTGTGATTGGCTGCTTCTTATCTCAGCTTCCTGCAGAGGGTGGGGTCTGCTGATAACGCACACCAACAGAAGTGTGACTTTCACTTCCTGTTTATTGCTGTTGTTCTTAAAGCTCTCAGGCGATGCTGCAGCGCCCCCTGCTGACACAAACTCCTCCCTCTGTCTCAGAGGTCACAGGTCAGCCTGCTGCAGAGGGTCTGCCTGTTCATGGACTTCCTGTTACAGAGACGGGTCTCAGTGTCAACACTGGTTTCTGATTGGACGGTGTGGAAACCCAGCTTCCTCCAGCCGAGTGATGTGTGGATTCATCACTCTCTGTGGATCAGTGTAAGTCTGTGTGTGGGTCAGCTGCAGGACTTGTTTGACCTTTGACCCTGGCAGACAGAGCTGGTTACTGCTGTGTGACTCCTGCCGTCGCTCCACTTTAAATTTTACTTAAAGTCCTGACATGGCCCCGCCCCCTCTGACCTGCTGCTCCTGGATGTGCTGAGGACACAGCGGAGGCTCAGAGGGGGCGGGGCTTTTCCTGTGGCGGTAACCAAACTGCATTAGGTCGCTGCACTGCCAGTGTTTAACCACACCTCTTCTGACTGACCTTTAACATGTTGATTTGATCCTTATTTAATGACGTCTTTTATCTAGTGATTTAATTCTGTGTATTTATATGTGATGGTGTTCCTGAGTTCAGCCTCAGCTGATATCCACAGACGCTCCTATTGGCTGGTTTTAAAAACACATTTTTCCATTCGCCTTTAGGTCAGGAGATGCACACGCCTACAGTACAGCCAGGGCTAATCTAAAGAAGGGCATCAAAAAAGCCAAACACCATTACAAAAAGAAGGTAGAAGAACACTTCTCCAACTCCAACCCCCGACGCATGTGGCAAGGACTCCAGACCATCACAGACTACAGGACCACCAAACCCTCCCCCGCATCCTCTGATGTCTCCTTCCTCAACGAGCTCAACAACTTTTATGCTCGTTTTGAGCGAGGGAACCCCACAACCACAACCAAAGCAGACATGACGCCAGACCACCAACCTATGACTCTCTCCCCCACCGATGTAGGAGCGGTGCTGAGCAGGATCAATGTCCACAAGGCTGCAGGCCCTGATGGCATCCCCGGGCGTGTTCTCAGAGCGTGTTCTGGGGAGCTTGCAGGAGTGCTCACAGACATATTCAACCTGTCCTTGGCCCACGCTGTGGTACCGGCCTGCTTCAAATCCACCTCCATCGTCCCGATACCCAAAAACTCCAACCCATCTTGCCTCAATGATTACCGCCCAGTAGCTCTCACCCCCATCATCACTAAGTGCTTAGAGCGGCTGGTCCTAGCACACTTCAAATCCTGTCTCCCCCCCACCCTGGACCCCCACCAATTCGCATACCGCTAGAACAGGAGCACAGAGGATGCAGTCTCCATCGCACTGCACTCTGTCCTCTCACACCTGGACAACAACAACACCTACGCCAGAATGCTGTTTATAGACTTCAGTTCAGCATTCAATACAATCCACCCCTCACAACTCATCAGGAAACTGACAGACCTGGGCATCAGTTCCCTCATCTGCAAATGGTTACTGGACTTCCTGACCAACCGCCCCCAACATGTCCGGCTGGATAACCGCTGCTCATCTACCATCACAATGAACACCGGTGTACCACAAGGCTGTGTGATGAGCCCTTTCCTCTACTCCCTCTTCACCCACGACTGCAGACCTGCTGATGGTTCCAACACCATCATTAAGTTTGCAGATGACACCACGGTGATTGGCCTCATCAGTGACAACGATGAGGCCGCCTACAGGGAGGAGGTGGATCGTCTGGCTGAGTGGTGCGACACAAACAACCTGCTGCTTAACACCGAGAAGACCAAGGAGCTCATCGTGGACTACAGGAGGAATGCTGACCCACATCCACCCATCCACATTAAGGGGACGGCTGTGGAGCGTGTGAGCAGCTTCAAGTTCCTGGGAGTCCACATCTCCGAGGATCTCACCTGGACGACCAACTGCTCCAAGCTGGTCAAGAAGGCTCACCAGCGCCTCTTCTTCTTGAGGACTCTGAGGAAGAACCACCTGTCCTCAGACATCCTGGTGAACTTCTATCGCTGCACCATCGAGAGCATCCTGACCAACTGTATAACAGTCTGGTACGGGAACTGCTCTGCCTTGGACCGGAAGGCGTTGCAGAGGGTCGTGAAAACTGCCCAGCGCATCGCCGGAGCACCACTTCCTGCCATAAAAGACATCTACAGGAAGCGGTGTCTGAAAAGGGCTGGGAAAATCATCAAAGACCCCAGTCACCCATCACATGGACTCTTCACCCTCCTGCCCTCTGGGAGGCGCCACAGGAGCCTCCGGACTAAGACCACCAGGTACCGGAACAGCTTCTTCCCCACAGCTGTCAGACTCCTGAACTCTGCCTCCTGACATCTGACCCACGTTAAACTCATGGACTGAACATACACACACCCACAATGGACAACTGTACCTTCAAACACAATAATAACATGGACTGAACCACCACTCACAACCACTAGCACTTCATATAGCCTCTGTAGAAACTATCTACACCCTCACTTATCTTAACTGCACTACTGTATAGCTCTGTGTAAATAATCATTCTGTACATTCAATAATCTTTAATCCTACAACTGTTTACAACTTGCATAGTTCCCATTTCTGTATAGCTGTATATCTCAGATTTCTGTAAAGTTATTTATTTCATATTCTGTATAGTTTTTCATATTTATATCCTGTTCATAGCTTGTACTCACTACAGCCTGTACATACTTAGTTATAGAATATTCACAACATACTTCATACCGTGTACATTATAACATACCATAATAGACCCATTTCTGTAATATACTTACATATCTATACTATTGCTAATATATATTGTAATATATCTATATCACTAAAGCACTTCTGGATGGATGCAAACTGCATTTCGTTGCCCTGTACCTGTGCATGTGCAATGACAATAAAGTTGAATTCTATTCTATTCTATTCTATTCTATTCTATTCTATTCTAAAGTGACTCTTTTAAAAACATGTCTGCCTGAAATTCACATTTCATTTATTTTGGGGGATTTTAACAGAGAGATAGAACTTTATGAATCCCTCATGTTTATCCTCCAGGGAATCCAGTTTGTAGTAGCAGAACACCGACAAATTTTTACACAGCACAGAATTAGGATATCAAATAAAGGGGAATAAGAGAATATGAATATAAGCATAAATACACTGAACAAAAATATAAACGCAACACTTTTGTTTTTGCTCCCATTCCCCATGGGATGGACGTAGAGACCTAAAATTCATTCCAGATACACAATATAACCATCCCTCCCAATCAGTGGTCACAAATCAGTCCAAATGTGTGGTAGTGGGCACATCTGCTATATTGAGATAATCCATCCCACCTCACAGGTGTGCCACATCAGGATGCTGATCTGACATCATGAGTAGTGCACAGGTGTACCTCAGACTGCCCACAACAAAAGGCCACCCTGGAATGTGCAGTTTTGTCTCACAGCAAAATGCCACAGATGCCACAAGCAATAAGGGAGCGTGCAATTGGCATGCTGACAGCAGGAATGTCAACCAGATCTGTCGCCCGTGCATTGAATGTTCATTTCTCAACCATAAGCCGTCTCCACAGGCGTTTCAGAGAATATGGCAGCACATCCAACCGGCCTCACAACCGCAGACCTCGTGTAACCACACCAGCCCAGGACCTCCACATCCAGCAGGTTCACCTCCAAGATCGTCTGAGACCAGCCACCCAGACAGCTGCTGGAACAATTGGTTTGCACAACCAAACAATTTCTGCACAAACTGTCAGAAACCGTCTCAGGGACGCTCAACTGCATGCCCGTCGTCCTCATCGGGGTCTTGACCTGACTCCAGCTCGTCGCCATAACAGACTTGTGTGGGCAAATGCTCACATTCGATGGCGTCTGGCACGTTGGAGAGGTGTGCGCTTCACGGATGAATCATGGTTCACATTGTTCAGGGCAGATGGCAGCTGAGAATGTCCCAGTTCTTGCATGGCCAGCATACTCACCGGACATGTCACCCATTGAGCATGTTCGGGATGTGCTTGACCGGCGTATACGACAGCGTGTACCAGTTCCCACGAATATCCAACAACCTCGCACAGCCATTGAAGTGGAGTGGACCAACATTCCACAGGCCACAATTGACAATCTGATAGACTCCATGCGACGATGTGTTGCACTGCATGAGGCAAATGGTGGTCACACCAGATACTGACCGGTTCTGGGTCCCCAGACCCCCAATAGCGCAAAAAACTGCACATTCCAGGGTGGCCTTTTGTTGTGGGCAGTCTGAGGTACACCTGTGCACTACTCATGATGTCAGATCAGCATCCTGATGTGGCACACCTGTGAGGTGGGATGGATTATCTCAATATGGCAGATGTGCCCACTACCACACATTTGGACTGATTTGTGACCACTGTTTGGGAGGGATGGTTATATTGTGTATCTGGAATGAATTTTAGGTCTCTACGTCCATCCCATGGGGAATGGGAGCAGTAACAAAGGTGTTGCGTTTATATTTTTGTTCAGTGTATATACATATATACACAGACCTCACACAGAGACAGCAGCTACACTGTGTGTGGATGTGATCCACAGTCACAGCTGTGGGTTTCAGTCAGTGTGTCTCTGACTTCATGGTCACATTTCAAAGCTTATTGGAGCCAGAAGATGTTCAAGTAAAAGATTTATTGCTGTACTCGTCTACCAGGATAACAGGAGGTTCATAAAGCTGTGTAATACTTCAGCTTTACATCATGCAGTAGTAGTTTATTAAACCCCCCAAAATATGACTATCCAGAGTTGGGACCAGGAAGCAGAGTTGCAGTCTTACACGCCTCTCTGCAGCTTCTCTCCTCCTGCTACCCCCCAAAAACCCATCTCCATAGAGACTGTGTCAGCTTCCAAACAGAAAAAAACAAACTAAAAACCAGCAACAAACAACTTAAACATAAACAATCACAAAGAAAGAACAATACAGTATCCACATCTGAACCAAAGAGTAAAACAGTGAAATGTGGATTATTAAACATTAGGTCTCTCTCCTCCAAGTCTCTGTTAGTACATGTTAGTAAAAACATTTCTGCATTTTACCCATATTTTATTTTTAACTCAAAATCAAAGATTCCAGATTCTCCTACATGTTGGTTTTGAATCAGATAGGACGACAGATTTCAGGTGGCCCTGTGTCTTTCTCTATTACATTTGCCACTGTGTAACTCAAAGTTATTTAAGGACTAGTTTATTTCAATGGATGAGTTTACTGACTGACGCGCAGAAGAAATAGTTCTTTATGGAGCCTAGATGGTGTGAATGATGAGACCAAAGACTGCAATATCTTGTACCAAAAATATATTGAATAAATGGAGGAAAGGGGAAATGGAACAAAATAATTAACACAACACACAACGTAAATGCCCACAATTAAATAATAAATCAATGCTGTGATCTTTCTGTGCAAAAGTCCTTTTTGGTCCTCTTCTTTTTAAAGTTCGCTTTTAAGGTATTCCTCCTTAGAGTCCAGCTTCATACAATGGGGAAATATGTCCGTAATCCAAAGACGGCTAAGTGGGGGAAAGAGGGGAAACAAAGAATGGTCCTACCGGCTCGCCACTTCAATATGAAGAAGATTAATTCAAAGGGAGGGAACAAAACCTGACCTGTAGGTCAGAAAAACGTCCATTAGCACATCAAGTTCGATTCAGTTTACCGGTAAACAAATATATTTTTCTGCAAGCCTATGTAACAATGCAAATCATCATCAACCAATGTACAACAGTTAAATTATTAATTATCTTGGCTACGTAGCTTAATCTATACATTCCAGTAGCGTTCGCTACAAACAATACAAAAACAACAATAAAGGAAAACAGCTGTCTAACAGACAGCATAGCCGAATTCAAGGCAACACATAACAATAATCATTCAATCGCACTTTGTTTCAAAGTAAGCCCATTAAAGTGCTTAAGTAAATAAAAGTGTTCAAAAACAGCGGTTTTTGAGCCGGAGTTCTGCTCGCGGTGGGAACGCCGCCGCACAAAGTCATTTTTTAATCGCGCAAACGATCGGCTGGTTACTGACAACCAAAAGGTTGTTTTTGGTAGATATTAAAGATCATGGGTGGGCGGGGCAAATGGAGCAGTTTTCTACAGTCGAGTAAAATTCCAGGAAAGAGCTGGGTGTGGCTTTCCTTTAAATCACATGATCAACAGCTTTAAGATGGAGGCAACTCGCTCAGTGTTTCCTGTTTCATTCTTAGACTGTGGCGATGGTAAGTAGCAGCTTTTCACTTGTTACCTGGCATCTTTTCAGCCACCAATGATAGTCATTGTATGTTATCAACATTTCACTAACTATGTTTTCTCTCATGTTTAAAATAGGCCGACCAAGAGCAAAATAGGTATGTCTGCAGACTCTGCTGTAGCCAAAGTTATCAGATCTCCTGTGTTTTTAAATCCCTAACTGCTCGATCATTATCATTTTAGAAGACAACAATTTCTCAAAGGAGGTTCAAAACTAATGCCTACAAGATTACCAAGAGGAGGGTTCGGGGCTCTTACATGACTCCGGGAAGTCAACACTTGGTGGATGAGGTGTGTTACCTTTGACACTTTTAAGACAGTCCTGTTTATCACTACTAACAATAAGCAAATGTGTTTTCACTCAACAGATCCTTCACAGCATGTTGTTTCTGGGCAAAATCAACAACATCCCCTTTTCTCCAGAAGAAATCTTCCCTAATCCTTTTGTTTTGGGTTCTTTAATGAGAAGATATCCCAGGCCTTTAAAGTTGTATTCGACTCAGCTTCCTAGGCGAAGTCCCTTCTCCTGTGTGCTCGACATGGTAAGATAACTCTTCTCACATTTTCAGTCAATCTGACAAACTTCCAGTTTTTAGGAAAGTATAATGCAAAGTGCTTTTTTACTGAGAAATCCAAAGAAAATCCATACTGTACCTTATACTTCAACATATGCTTCTAGCTATACTTCTCCACCAAACACAGAGACTGCAGGAGAGCTGGAGACTTGCTTCAGAATTTGTTAGTTCTAAATAATGTCTAACAGACTCATTATTGGAGATGCTTACAGTCTTCAAGGCGTATATGATGCTGTCACTGTGTAGCTGCTGGATCTGTTAAGTCAGCTCAAAGACTCTAAATTCAGCGTGTTTTGACAGCCCGGCATAGCAAAATAGAAAAAAAGGTCAATTAGCAAATTTAATTATAAATTAGTGAGAACAAAGATGGATTTTTGCTTATTGATTTAAAATTAAATAGATTTTTGTGACTTGTTTCACCCCCTATCTTAAAATGTCTAAACCAAAAGCATCCAATGGTCCTGCATAGTTAAATAAGTCAAGCAGCGAAACAAACATGTTGATCAACTTTCTATGAAAAACAACTATATAATCAGGTGCAACACTTTGACCAGATCTGTAGCTGTTTTCAGATCGTCCTGCAAAATAACTCAGAGAATGAAGAGCAAATAAAGCAGAGTCTGCAAGATCTCCTCACAGACTTGGACTTAGAAGAGAATAATAAAAAAAAACAGCTTTCGTCTCGTCCACCATCTGCATTTCTCAAAAATCCCAAACCAACAAATCAGAAAGGTACTACGGAGTCTCCATGTCCACCAAAGGTCCTAACGCTGGGAAAATTATGATTGCTGCCTCCTGTCTTAGCAAATGGCATAAATATGTATCTGGTGCGGTGATGACCTATTATCCAAACACAGTCCAGAAAGATTACTTTGATGGAACAATTGAAGTACCTGGAAATATCAGGTGTGAGGCTTTTTGTCTCCGTGATGGTGCCAGAATGAAGCCTTGCAGATCATGTAAGAATTTGTTTGGCTTGAACACAGAAGACCTCAGAGAGTGGCCATATGGTAACTGTGCTGAAGCTGAGAGCCTGAGCAATTTGCTTGAAAATGAGAGAGAAGTTGAAACACATGTGGATGAATACTCAGCTGAAAAGGACAACAGGCAGAGAGCTGAGGATGAGGTTGGTAGGGTTCTTAGAACTGTGTTGCAAAGGATTCGGTTTAACTGGACAGGTGAATTTTACAACCCAGAACAAGAGTGAGATTTCATGAAATCGTTTGCATTCATCATTCTGATAAATCAAAGATTCTCTGCTCTGACAGCATCTGTGTGGATTTTCTGTAATCACAGAGACGTGTATAAGCATGTTTACTTTCCATCTCCATGTAATTGTCACATTTAATAATTAAAACTGGCTTCTATGGGTTTTTGTTTGTTTGCTTACATATCTAGTGTTTAATGCAATATGAAGCATTATCAGACAGCATTTATTGGGAAGAATCCCATATTTATACTGGTCTGTACCCAGGGTACACAGAAAATAAAAACACATGTTTTCTTATTATGATCCCAACTATAATTTACTTAAACAAAAGCACTACATGTGTAGTTATAATATTTATAGCAGTTACTGTTGAGCTTTAAATTGATCATCTTAAATGTTTCTATGCTGATTATATTGCTTTATATAAGAAAGGCCTAACTCTGAGTACACTCTGTGCCAAAAAGTGCTGACAGGAAACTGCATGCTTTTGCAGAAACGTGCTTTTGCAGCTAGAAAGTGAAGCTGATATATATCAGTTTTAATTAGTTTTTACCAACTGCTTGCTAGGGCAATCCCACGAGTTTGGTGTTTTTGTATTGAACATGATTCCAAGTGCTTTCTATAACACATAGCAGAGGTGCCACAACAAAGACTGAGAAGAGGACAGGAAGAGACAGTGAAAGAGATGCACTCCTTCGCCATTCATGTTAAAGCGTTGCATAGCTTTAATTTTAGAGAGTGTTGCATAACTTTAGTCATTTTTCTACCACAGGTGAAGCCAAGAATTGTGAAGCTCTCTTTTGGCCAAATACCAGAATCTGTAAGAAGAAGAAAAAACAAACAATCAAATAGGTCATTATTAAGAGGACAACAATCTCTTGATGATTATCCACAGTGTCTTTGATAACTCTGAGATACAAACTGTCAAGGATATACACATCCCAGCAAACAATAGCTGTGTTTGACTAAAGCGATTAATAACAAGGACAGAGCTACAATCACTACAGTCAAACATAAAGGGCTTAATCCTGAATCCAAGTCTGAGCTGTGATGCCGTTGGTGCTGAAAGCTGCTCAGATCCTGAAGCTGCACGTTTTGTCTCTCTCTAACCAAACCAGCAGCAAAAGAAGACACATTTCGCTTGACATAAACATTGTCATGAATTCCCTCTTACTTTTGCTGGTTTGCTTCCACCACCATTAAAACACACACAGAAAAACAACACAGCACAGCTCTCTGCCTCTCTCAGTGTACTTTAAGAACACCGTTTCCCATCTCAAATCTCTGTTTTTGGCATTATTCGCTTGCTTGTTATGAAGCAGTCTACCGTTGTTTACAGCCATTTTTTTTTAATGACTTCCGACAAGACAGCCTCATTTCTGCTGTTCAATACCAAATTTTATTTATTTTTTTCAAATTAAGTGAAACTGCAAAATGCTCTGCTGTGTCTCTATTAAAACCTCTTATTAAAACCTCTGAATCACTTCAGCAGCATCAGCCAATGTACATTTGTTGAGTCGTGGTTCTCGTCTACTTTTGTTCTACTGCAGAATAATATTTTTAAGGTTATCTACTGTAAAAAGCTAGGCCAGGAAAATCTGCTTCATGGTTTTGTGTTTTATCCTCAGTTACTTTGACACAAAAGCATCTGCTGTGATGCTCACACCTCTGATGAAGTTTCACAAGTGTCAGTACTGATAAATGATCAGAATTATAATGTTTCTGACTCTCTGAGTAAGAATTAAATGGAATCTAATTGGGACCTTGTGAATTGGAATTGAACAGGTTCTAGAAATCAGTGATGATACTCAGCTCCAATACCCACCTATGATATTAGGCTTACGAACGCTGACTGGGTTTCATTTACCAGCTTTTTATGTTCTTCCTGCAGTTTCCTCCCCACATCACTCATCTTAACTTTTTTCCAGTCCTCCTCAGTCTAAACAGAACACACAACAATACAAAGAAAAGCTCAGGTGATTGATCTCTAACACTAGGCATCCCCAGTCTTATTCTTAGCAGTCTAACTTCTCACCATATCTTTGAAGGCCTCTCCATTGTAGTAGCGCTTGGATGCTGGATACTCTATCGTTTTGTCACATAGTTCCAGGAAACTGGAAGCCACCAGATGCAGCTCCTCTCCGTCATAGCCGTACAGCTTTTTGTCCTCACACGTCATCAGCACAAGCTCGTCACATGGACATGAGGTGCCCTTTACCACACCAATAACCTGCATTTTTACAATCTCGGGAAGGTAGAATTTTCCCCAGGCGTTAACTTCATCATCATCCCCGTTGTATTTGGTGTTCTCAAGCTCTTCTATCCACAGGTCAGCACCACTTGGCTTCTTCAGGTGAACGCACATGCTTTTGTTTTTGGAAACAAAATCTTTCACCCATTTCAGGTACTTTTCACCTGGAAAGAAGCAGACAAGGAAATATGGATGAATGTAGAAGTGTTGGAAAAGACAAATAGCAAGGTTATCCTACAGCAGTTTGTGAAAATGTTGTATCTTGAAATAAGCAGGCAAAATGAGGATCTCACTTATCTCATATGTTCTGACTACCGACTTTCTTCAGTTAAAGGACAAAAAAAGGGCACACTGGAGGCTGACAGAGTGTGCAATGGTGGGAATCATTTTGCAGAACTCACTAAAGTTTGTTTCTCCTGGAACAAGCTTTTTACACTTCGGCAAATGAAAATACTGTGTTAAACTAAAAAAGAGCACCAGACCAAGGTCTACAGTACTAACAGAAAAGCATGCCGTTACCTGTTGCCTGTCGACACAGCTGCTGATCTTCCTCACCAAAAAAATGAGGATCCCTGAAAGGAATAGAAAGGTTATGTTAAAATGAATGACTGTCACGGTGATCATGGGAAGCTCCAAAATATCACAACAATAGCTACGAAATCACAAAATGCAGTGTGATGTCTGTAAGCACCAAACATGACATCTCTGCAAATTCATCTTGAAATATGTAGGTACCTCACACGTACAGCTGCAGCCATCTCAGCCATTTATCACTGTGGCTGCCAAGTGGCTGCCACTTCACAAGCGCATGGCACAACATAGAAGAGCCACCTCCACAGGACAAGACTCAGCAGTCCATCTGCATCTTAAGGATAAAGGACACTCTTTGAGGATGCCAATGTTCACATTTTGGACAGAGAGGACAGATGGTTTGAAAGAGGAGTGAAAGAAGCATCTATGTCCACTGTGAGCAACCATCTTTGAACAGAGGCGGGGTTTACGACACCAACTCTCTGCCATCTATAATCCAGTTTTGAGATCCTTCCCAGACGCCTTAACGCCCACTCACATCCTGGGCCATCTGACCTCAGGAATTCGCATGATAAGGTGGGGCCAGGTTTCACAATGAACTCACCCGAAACTCTGGCTGATTGGGACCCACACCCAGTTTCACACCTTGGCTCAGGTGATTAGAGGATCATCAGGGGGTCCTTTTGTCCCTCTGTGGGGGGAAACTCCCACTAGGTTTATATCTGGGACTCTCCACCATTTGACCTTAGAACTGAAGAAGCTTCTCGGATGAGAGGTGAAACGTCTTCAAGTAACTTAAAGAAGTCCAGACGCTTTTCTTTGCAAGCTCCTTTGACTACGATGACCTGGATGACTGAGAACCTTCACAGACATAAGGTGAATGTGACAAACAAAGCGCCTTCTTGTTCTCGGTGATAATGTAAAGTTATTAATGAAAAAACAAACGAGTAAAAAACGGACTGGAAACATGTCTTCAATCAAAACTCGACAAAAACAAAGAAACAGCCTCACTTCTCTGCGACGCTCCCTAAAAATGACGTTACGTGTTACGTACCAGAGATTTCTATACAGCCCTTTATCAAGCCGAGAGAAAGTGACGCAAAACCCTCCAACTAATAACGACTAGCAGAGAGGCTCAGCTGAGTGTAGTTACCTGGTTTGCAGACGCATACAGACGTTTCCTGTCCTCTCGGACGCAGCTGTGATAGAACATGTGGTGCATTACCGCCACCAACTGGCTTGGAGTGAGGACCGGAAATCGCTCATGCCAAATCAAAAAAAAAAAACATAAAGAAAGATTAAGTGAAGAGATAAATGAATACATTAAATCAAGAAGAAAAAAACCCACCACCGGACATATACATCCTCATATCCTTCTGTACAAATGAGTTTGTTTTAGAAACTGAAAAAAGCCACAAAACCTTCACATCTAGAAATCCTTTGCAGTAAAACTTGTTTTTTGGCAGGTTCCACAGGTTTTGAATCAGTTTTCTTCTTTATTCCTGATAATTTTGACAATGAAAAAGAACATGTTCTATAGGGCTTTGGAGTTGACGTCACGCCGCAATGCATTGTGGGAGCGCGGCACCATTTTCGAGGTCTACGAATCAAAACAAACACACTGTGTTGGAACGACGATTACAAGATGCTTAAAAGCAGCTCAAAAGAGAATGGACTGTATAGAGACCGATTGCGTCCAGAGGCGAAGCGGCGGTACTTGCAGAAAATAGCGTGCAGTGGAAATGTGGACCCGTATGAAATACGGCCGTGGAGTAGAAACCCTGAAGACGTAGCCTGATATATTTTCGTACCTTATCTGTGGAGTCAGCGCGTACAAGTCGTCATTCAAACAAAGGTAAGTCAGCTCGAGTACTGCGTGTGAAATGCGTTTGATTTCCCTGCAAACATTCACATTAGTGCAGCATAAATTCATTCATGAGGGGAAATTACAGTGAGAACATGTGGAGGCTGTTAGAGGGAGAAGATAGTGAGTTCAGTGCAGGGCTGTGCAGAGAGGTTTAAAGGGGCGGGTGCTCAAAGTTAAAAAGGGGCACATTGAACCAGGCTGAATAACAACAACACACATTCATCAAGAATCTAATATGGGAAGGGCAGGGCTGTGTTGGTCTGAGACTGTAGACATTAAAAAGTCCACAGGAGAGATGGTAGCTGATTAAACAAGTGTCATGAGATAATAACAAAATGCAAAGATTGGTGACAGCGCTTGGAACCATAAGGCAACAAAAAACTATGTATGTTAAAAAAAAAAAAATATATATATATATATATATATATATATATACACACACAGTGGGGCAAAAAAGTATTTAGTCAGCCACCGATTGTGCAAGTTCCCCCACTTAAAATGATGACAGAGGTCAGTAATTTGCACCAGAGGTACACTTCAACTGTGAGAGACAGAATGTGAAAAAAAAATCCATGAATCCACATGGTAGGATTTGTAAAGAATTTATTCGTAAATCAGGGTGGAAAATAAGTATTTGGTCACCTCAAACATGGAAAATCTCTGGCTCTCACAGACCTGTAACGTCTTCTGTAAGAAGCTTTTCTGTCCCCCACTCGTTACCTGTATGAATGGCACCTGTTTGAACTCATCATCTGTATAAAAGACACCTGTCCACAGCCTCAAACAGTCAGACTCCAAACACCGCCATGGCCAAGACCAAAGAGCTCTCGAAGGACACCAGGAAAAGTATTGTAGACCTGCACCAGACTGGGAAGAGTGAATCTACAATAGGCAAGCAGCTTGGTGTGAAGAAATCAACTGTGGGAGCAATCATCAGAAAATGGAAGACATACAAGACCACTGATAATCTCCCTCGATCTGGGGCTCCACGCAAGATCTCATCCCGTGGGGTCAAAATGATCATGAGAACGGTGAGCAAAGATCCCAGAACCACACGGGGGGACCTGGTGAATGACCTGCAGAGAGCTGGGACCAAAGTAACAAAGGTCACCATCAGTAACACACTACAACGGCAGGGAATCAAATCCCGCAGTGCCAGACGTGTTCCGCTGCTGAAGCCAGTGCATGTCCAGGCCCGTCTGAAGTTTGCCAGAGAGCACATGGATGATACAGCAGAGGATTGGGAGAATGTCATGTGGTCAGATGAAACCAAAGTAGAACTTTTTGGTATAAACTCAACTCGTCGTGTTTGGAGGAAGAAGAATACTGAGTTGCATCCCAAGAACACCATACCTACTGTGAAGCATGGGGGTGGAAACATCATGCTATGGGGCTGTTTTTCTGCCAAGGGGACAGGACGACTGATCCGTGTTAAGGACAGAATGAATGGGGCCATGTATCGTGAGATTTTGAGCCAAAACCTCCTTCCATCAGTGAGAACTTTGAAGATGAAACGAGGCTGGGTCTTCCAACATGACAATGATCCAAAACACACCGCCCGGGCAACAAAGGAGTGGCTCCGTAAGAAGCATTTGAAAGTCCTGGAGTGGCCTAGCCAGTCTCCAGACCTCAACCCAATAGAAAATCTGTGGCGGGAGTTGAAAGTCCGTGTTGCTCGGCGACAGCCCCAAAACATCACTGCTCTCGAGAAGATCTGCATGGAGGAATGGGCCAAAATACCAGCTACTGTGTGTGCAAACCTGGTAAAGACCTATAGTAAACGTTTGACCTCTGTTATTGCCAACAAAGGTTATGTTACAAAGTACTGAGTTGTATTTTTGTTATTGACCAAATACTTATTTTCCACCCTGATTTACCAATAAATTCTTTACAAATCCTACCATGTGGATTCATGGATTTTTTTTTTTTCACATTCTGTCTCTCACAGTTGAAGTGTACCTCTGGTGCAAATTACTGACCTCTGTGCAAGTTCCCCCACCTAAAATGATGACAATCGGTGGCTGACTAAATACTTTTTTGCCCCACTGTATATATCAGCAATCAATCAGAAAATCATTGGTTCATATTACAATTAAATATGAACAGGCTCCTTAGATGTAAGCAGTTCAGATCTGATGTCATTTACATTCTTCACACAGCACATTCGTCCAGGCTGACAGGTAAACATAGAACTAATCTCAGGTAACATGACTCATAGTAGAGATTCAGTAAGAAAGATTGCAGGCTCTAATATTATTACCACACAATCCAAGGACACACCAACAGCTCAGATTTGTAGAACTATTTAAACAAATGTCTTCTGAATATTCAATTCAGGTTCACAGTGGGGGTGGGGGGGGGTTTCGTGGAATTTTTTAAATAAAGTCTGCAACACAGAAAGAGCTGTGATCAAGCTATTTATTACTGCGCCAACACACATCAAACATCACAGTTCAGTCATGTCAGCGCTGCCACAGAGGTCGTGCTCCTCCTCCTTTACGCCTTCCAAGGAAGAGGGAGGAAGTTACAAACTGATCCTACCACACTTCACGTGTCTCGCTATGAAACCTAACGCATCAATGGTTGTGCTGTTTTGTGCCCTTGGCCTTATCAGCACCTGTAAAGGGAGTTGTTTTCTCAAACTGCTGAAGTAAGTTCATCTAGTTTTAGCAACTTTCACTGAACAGTAACAGTGTCACAACTAAGCATATGCATAAGCACTTAAACACTTTAAATGAGAATAACAGAACATTTCTATTACAGAGGCTGGAACCTGTCCCAGTAGTAGGTAGAGCACACCTGGACAGGTCACCAGTCTGTCAGAGGACTAACACAGAGACAGACATCAGAGTAACAAATCTATTTAAAATTAATGTAAGTTTGCTGCAGCTGTATGTATGAACATGTGTTTCTGTGCTCACAGTCCACCTCTCAGGAACCTGCAGTTCACTTTTAGTCTACTTTAAACAGACCTCACAAAAGGCTGATGTGGCTGGATCAGTAGTCTGATTTGAGTACGATACCTTTGGCCAGGGATTCATCTGGTGCATCGCTTCACTGCAGTCTTACGTATTTTCCCCACACCTGAATAAAAAAATACTGATATATACAAATAACAGCTTCAGCTGATGCAGCCTGACTCAATCCTAGATGTTCAGCACACAGAGACACAGAGGTGCCGTTTAAAGTTTAGTGTTAACCTGAGTCACTGATCATTTGCAGTATTACAGAGTCTGGCAGTCTTTGCATGATGTCCACGTCACTGTAAGTTTCTAGCTGACTTCACTGCAATTTCAATTTCAATTTCTGCTGTTCACAAACGCTGTCCATCTAATCTGACTGAGCTGGAGCTGTTTTGCAAAGAAGAATGGGCAAAGATTTCAGTCTGTAGATGTGCAAAGCTGGCAGAGACAGACCCTAAAAGACTGGCAGCTGGAACTGCAGCAAAAGGTGGTTCTACAAAGTGTTGACTCAGGGGGCTGAATAATTACGCACACCCCACTTTGCAGTTATTTATTTGTAAAAAATGTTTGGAATCATGTATGATTTTCGTTCCACTTCTCACGTGTGCACCACTTTGTGTTGGTCTTTCACCTGGAAGTCCAATAACATTGATTCATGTTTGTGGCTGTAATGTGACAAAATGTGGGAAAGTTCAAGGGGGCCGAATACTTTTGAAAGCCACTGTATATGTAGACACAGGACTACAAGTAGAAGATCAGACATGAAAGTGGAGATAACACAGAAGACCTGCAGCAAAGGTCAGAGGTCAGACTGGGCCCTGGATTCAACAATGAGCCAATGATCATCAAGCAGTGACTAAAGCAGAGCCCTGACGTTCTGACATTCATCACACAGTCAGAACAAATGTCTGCTGATGACTTCATCTCATGAAACGACTGATAGATGTCAGTTCATTGATCAGCTGAGCTGCTGATCTTCATCGTCACAGAAACATTCAGCTTGTTTCAATCAGTAAATAACTCCCACTACTCCCAGTTTGAACTGTTCCCACTCAAAATGCTGTGAGAACAATGATCATTGTAGAACTTCACAAACATCACGTGTTGTTTTCCACATGTAAGATCAGCAAACACACAGAAACTTCCTGTTGCCACACACGGCCTCTAAAATCTCTTCCACGCTTTCTGTCTGAAGTCCACTCTCTGTGTCGGATCCACAGGAAACAACAAGATCTTATTAACATGGTTTTCAATGTGTCTCCTTCCAAAAAGTCCAACCAATGAACAAATGTGTGTATTTGTGGAGGCCGAACAAAAGCATGACACATTTCTCTGTTTCTATAAACTGGAGTCAAACACAAACATGAAGAGTTTCACTGACAGACTCCAAAATGCCCCCACAGTGGATCAAAGGGAAATCCTACAGTGTGGCCAGAGACTCTTAATGGCTCCAACATCAACACATCCACAATGTTGGATCCAGTTCTGCCTCACAGAGTTACTAAGACACACCCTCTGCAGCATCACAACAGCTCCACCTGCTTCACCTGCCTCCTCAGCATCTGTACACCTGAAGAGAAAAGAAAGGCTCCAACAGCTCAAATCTACAAAGGATTCATGAAGTTTCATCCAACAATAACATGTTTGCCTTCCACAGTGTGCTGTTAGACACCACTGTACCTCTGCCATTTCAAAAAGAGCAGCTTGGGAACATTTTGGCTCCAAACACTTTGTGTTTAAGTTCTTTGTTTTCTTTGTGAAGCCGACAACATCTGGAGCTTTGTGACTCATAGAAACATCATTTTGTTCTTTAGATGACAGCAGATTGGGACTGAATAATCAATCACTATCAAACCAATAAAGACAAACATGCTGATTTTACAGGAACTTTGTTGGAGAAGCTGCAAAGACATGAAACTGGTGGAGATCCCAAACCAGTTGATAGTGCTGGTTATTCCAAATAAAGCTGTTTCCCTTTGAGATGAAATGACTTTGTGTCCTGATATATAATAAAGATGTTGTTGTTTTTGAGCCCCTGTATTAAAAGTAGTTTAAAGTCAGCTTGAGTTTGATGTCTTTATGTCAAAGCTGCTCATGATGTTGAGCTGCTGATGGAATAAAAACAATATAAAAGCATGTAGTCCAGACTTAAATGTAGCCTGTTGTTAGCTGAGGTCCACACACAGTGTTTGACAGTGTAAAGTGTGTGAAAGGGCTGCTGGTGGAGCTCACTAGGATGAGCAGGTGACCACGAGGTGGAGAGCAGCTGGCCTGGCTTTGACCCGGGCCACGCCCCCTTTCTCTCTGCTTTGCTGTCACTTATCTTCACTGCTCTGTCCAATAAAGCTGAAAAAGGCCCCGAATCAAAGAAATCTGCTGCAGCCTCTGAAATGTCTTCTGTTTCCTTCCCGACGGCTTTTTCACCGTCAGCCCATCAGACAGTCCAGCAGCATTTATGATGATGTCATGATGTTGAAGAGGCTGCTACGGTGGCCTCCCATGACCCCCAGCCTCATCACAGCTGAGATGCAGACATTTGAAAACATTCAGCAGACAACTGAATAACAGTCCAACACAACAGTCTGTGTACAGACACACACTGACCTTTCATATAGTCAAACACAGCTGGTTGAGTCATTTCTCTGTGAGTCTAAAGTGAATCTAGTATTTGAAAGTCCACTTCCTGTATTTGTTGTTGAAGACTTCTTCAGCTTCTTCTCAAGGACATCAGCTGCTTGTTTGGCAGCAGAGGCAGTTAAGAAGCTTCCTGAAAAACACTGAACAGTGAGTTCACTGTGGCATATGACAGATTCAGCTTTCTGTGTGCAAATGTGTCTGTGTCGACCTTTCAAATGCTGTTGAATCCAAAACATCAGCGGCTCCTCGGCTGCTCACTTCATGCACTTCTGTCTGTGTGACAGTCCAATGACATCACAGCTGTTTCCAGCCCCAGTGTCTCAGGACTGGACACCTTTAAACATGTCGAGGATCAAACAGCGTCCAGCTAAACACACATGAAACTATCAGAGCTGACAATCATTCCAATAACATCTAATGGTTCATGTATGTAGACACAGGACTACAAGGAAATGGCTCTCAGCATCTGGCTGTGGGAACACATGAGTCCCTGTTTGTGTTCAGATTGTGTGCATGTTTTAGACGTGTGTCACATGTAGAAACACAACAATCCCACAATGACACACAGATGTGTTTGACACAGCTGTGCAGCTGTAAGTTGTTTCTAATGATTCATTGAAGCTCTTCTAACATTCTGGAGACGATCAGTACATGAATCTGTTCAACACGACAACAATTTGACTTCAGTGTGAACGTTTGCATTAAATAACCTTCTTCATCCAGCTGACAGCATCTTCATCCTATGATGTGAACAGTTCCTCCTGTTGATGACAAACCTCTGACAGGATCTGCTTGAGGAGCTTTTTCATGTGCAGCTCTCTGAGCTCAGGGCTGAGCTGCTGTTTCATCTTTAAGAGCTGCTGCCTCCTCGCCGGACTTGTTCTCCTCTTCTTCTCCTAATGACACCATTTCTGCTTCATATTAAATTCAATAAAGATGCTGACATGTATCTGTAGCAACAACATCATTGAATCTAGAACAACTGGAGCCAAACCAGTGGCTCTGCTGGGATCACTGGTGAGCCAACACTTCCTTGTTGATGCAGATTTCAGGGCTTCCTTTTGCTCCTCCGTTATAACTGTTCTCTCTTCTCAACACATGATGACACAAAGGAATCAGCAGTGACAAAGATGATGCTGAAGAGAAGCACACACTTCACACATATAACAGAGCAGTGCAGTTACACACACCTCTGCTCGACATCAGGCCTCAAACAAAGACACAAAACACTAACTTGACTCTAAACAGAAGAAACGAGCAGCTGTTTCTGTTCTGTGCTTATTTATATTTGACACACATGCTTCTCTTTGTGCAAACACACATCGCACTATAAGGGTAACCTCGCACACAATGATTGGACAGCACAGTGATGATGCTGGGAGATCCTATACGCAGCAACACAGAAACACTGAGAACTTTAAACAATGATGGAAAGTGTTATAAATGACTTGTTGGCCTCTGATCTGTCACAAACAGCTGAAACGTGTCTCTCATGAGTCACATGAAGGTTTTTGACAGAAAGGACAAAAAGTAGCTGCAGTCAGTTTGTGTCATTTTTATATTTATTCATCTGGGAGAAAAATCTGAGGGACATTAAAATGTGTTTTCAACAGAGACAAGAACATGAATATAACAGAACAGGTAAATGAACATGTTTCAAGTAAACAGCTGGACTGATCAGGTCCAAACACAGAGTGATAAACTTGTCAAACAGCTGTCATATCTTTATATAGAAGCTCTTTATAAATGCTGCTCACTGCAGTCTGTTTACTAATAATGTCAAAGTGTTAGAAACACAGAAACATCAGAATGGTCTTTGTTCACAGAAACCTGTCTGGGATCCTTTGTTGTTCTTTTGATGCAGAGTTACATTATAAATATAAAGAGTTATTTCAGAGTCTCATCAGTTTTCCTGCATGTCTTTATTTAACACATCAGCAGGGCTGAAGCTCTCATGTTAAACACACACTGATCTATGGACACGTTCATGTGTTTCTAACAGAACCAGGCTGTTATCAGCCTGCACTAACATTATGTCACACACACTGAATGTAACAGTGACAGTTTACATCATCACACAATCAGCTGTGATTGTTTCACTGTCATCAAACCAGTCAACAGGAAGTAGAATCAATAGAAACCAATCATTTACTGACAGCATGTCTGATGGAAATAAGTGCAGATTATGTATGAAGTCTAACTGCACACAGTAACTGTGTTACAATAAGGACTTAACAGCGCCCTCTGCTGGAGTGTTTCAGTACTGTGTTAACTAGAATACACCACCTCCTCCTCACACCACCTGCTACAGCTCTACTCTTCTATGACTACAGTCATCCACAGCACTGATGTGAGGTCACATGGTTCATATGTAAGGAGCACAGCTGACCTCAGGTCAGTTTAATGACTGTGAGCAGCAGCTGTGTTATTGTCACTGTGACAGGGAGACACTCTCAGACACAGCGCTCATGTCAGCTTGTTCTCATGCAGGAGGATCAGGAGCTCCATGTTTGTCTTTCTGTTTGAATCATGATGTGTTTGTGCCATCAGAGTCTGTCATGAGTACTCAGGGTTTCACAGCAGCTCTTCTGGATGCTGACGAGGACTCCAACCTCATGTTTCACCTCTCTGAGCTTCTGATGTCTGTGAACACTCGTGTTTCTTCTCTGGGCTCATCTGGACAAAAACACCTTTCTGTGTTTGGCTGCAGCCTCATTCTGACTGACAGGAAGTGTGTTATCCATGAGCTGCACTTCTGTGAGGAAGTTTCCTGCTGTGTTTCCTGTCTGTGGACAAACACGAGTGTTCCAGCTGAGGACTTGGTTCCTTCCACCTGTCCATACAGGACATCACGCTGTCTGCAGCTCTGTAAATGCAGCTCCAGGTCCTTCCACGTGCTGCTCTGTATTTGTGCAGTTTGTAGTGTGTCCTGGGAAACGTAGCACACATGGTGTTCTTCTGCTGTTTCCTCCTTTCACTGAGTGTGAAACACTGACGCTGTGCTGTTGTTCACAGAGGGGAGCTGATTCTAGCTGCAGCTGGACTCTGTCATCTAACTGAATGTGTTGGTGCTGATCACGGGGCTCTGAGGGGGGAGCAGCAGGAGGACTCTGGATGCTGACGTCAGTGTATCTGTGGAAGCTCCCACAGCGTGTCTGTCATTCAATATTGTGCTGTATATTGTATCTATGCAAAGATGAACAGACTGTGTGTTCACTGGTCTCTGTGCTGCAGCTCTGATGTCATCATCACTCCCTCCTCCACCCTCAGCAGTCCCAGCATGCTGCTGTGGTGCACCCCACCCTCACTCTACACCTGAGCCACAGACCACACCCTCCACCTCAATATACACCACAGTTTTCTCTGCTGTGGAAATGAGATCAGGAGGAAATCATCATTATTATTATTTAATAAACGCTCACATTAATGTGGGCTTATTTGTTTCATATTAGAAACATTAGTTGAGTGTTTTTAGTATAAAATGGTCAAAGTCCCTCTTTTTGCTCCTCCCCTCACCTGTGGATGGACGGTGCTGTTACCGTGGTGACAGCTTGGATGTGTTTCAGTCCTGCCTGGTTATCACTGCAGGAATCTTTCACATTTATTACAGGTAATAACTCTGATTTTTCTGTGTATTATGAACCAAATGTATCCTGATACTCACAGAGATGGATGAGCAGAGGTCACATGATGAAAGAACAAACATGGAGTCTTTGATTTATTTAGATATTTATTGATGAATGCAAACAAACCTGACACTGAACCATCGTCCAGCAGAACAAACCTGATCACATGACCTGCTGACCCAAACAGTGCAAAGCTCCATGGCAACAACAACAAACAGCCTCACATATGTTAACAGAGGCTGTCTTACAGTCTTTACTGTCTTTCTCCTGTTTGGACACAGATCTCTGCACATCTTCATCACAGTTACTCACAGACGTGCAGAGTGTGTGGATATCAAAGCTAAGTTTCCACCATGTTTGTAGTCTGTACTGGGACTCATGGAGCATCTCTCTATGAGCACTCAGTGCTTTAAACAGTGAGTCCCAGTTTAACCAGCAGCCTTCACACCACACATCACACAGACATGGAAACTTCAAACCTCAGACTGAAGACACCATCAGAAATAAACAGATTGTGATGAAGATGAAGAACTGGACCAGTTTGCTGTGGTTTCTTCTGTTCCTGTCAGAAATAAGAGTCTGGCAGCACTTTGCTCTCCTTCCACATGTTTAAGGAGGAAGTGAAGAAGAGCGAGCGAGTGAAGATACCACTTCTGCACGCCCGCAGTTGCAAGCAAACATGATTAACCTCTCACCTATAACTGAATGTATCTACTATGTGTTTGTGTGTCACGACCTCACTTGGCACTCTGTGTCACCTCTCACCTACTAACGCTCGCAGTCAAACAGAGGCCACTCTCAAATGTGTCAGCAGTTTACTAAAACTATATATGTAGTATATTGAATAAATGTTTTAATCAAGAACCTCTACTAGAAGCTTAATAAAAGAATATAAAAGTATAAAAGATAATAATGAACAACCTGGTTATTCAAATAGCATCATCCAAACAGCTCCTCAGAATAAGCTGCACTTACACTCTGCTTTTAGTTTCACTTTTGCAAAAGCACGCTCTGCAAACCTGCAGTTTCCTGTCAAGACTTTGCACAGAGTGTCCTCAGAATCAACAGAATCAGCCCATACACACTTAAGATTATAACAAGCATTCAAAAGCATTTAAGATCATAGATTCAACTCAACAGTTTAAAGTGGTTATAACTGCACCTGTAGTAAAGGCTAATTGGGTACCAAAATGTTTAAACATCTGAATGCAATATCAATGCTGTAGATTATATTATTAATGCAATGGTAATGATGATGATTATTAACAGTAGCAACAAAATAATTTCCCTGATCTCCACATTATACAGGTTATAGTATGTTATATATAAACGTAGCTGAAGCAGTTTCATTTGTAGCTTCACGCTGCACTTCACATGTTTGTCCACCAGATGGCAGCACAGAGGCCTGTGTTGGAAAGCTTTGAGTAATGAAGCGTTTTCAATCCAAGCTTCAGAAAGCTTCATGTGGTCATCAAGGAAGCAACCAGGAAATATCTGCTGTGTGTAAAAACAGCAACACAAGAATCCAGGATGAAGACAAGAAACTCAAAGCTCACAAAACAGGTGGAGCTAATTTTGTGACGTGTTTCTGTAAAAACACCACAGAAGTGAATCATCAAAGTTTCCATGTGAGCTGATGATGCTGCTGCAGAGTTTCTGTGAACCTCCTGTGACCCCGCCTCCTCATACAGAGACATCTGATTGCTCTTCAAACTGCATCACGTGGACACATGTGATTGTGTGTTGTAGTATTGATCCCAATGCTGGTATCAGTCCTGGATCAATAACACTGGATGGATGCGTTCAGCATGGAGCCCTGAGCTGTGTTACAGACAAACATGGAAACTGACAGGTCTGTGTCATTCACAGTCTGTAACACTTCTAAACAACAGAGGCTGACCCAAGTGCCTCAGAGCCAGGCACGCTCACATCACAGCTCTCTAAATAAGCCAGTTTCAAAATAAGAGCTGAAAGCTGTGTTTGCTTGTGTTAGCTTATTATTGTGGAGACTAACATTCAGTGATCATGTGTTCAGACTCATAATGATTACTCTCAGAAATCCTGATCTTTGTATTTACTGTGTGTTGGATCAATAACTGAGATTCATGGTATCACACAGCTGTGCTGCTGCTGATGTCAGCACATCTGGAACAATACGAGGTATCTGCTACCAGACTGAGCAGGACGTGAGACCTGTGGACTGTTTAAAGCTGTCCCTCCACAGCTCACTCAGACCTGATCCACACCTCAGTGATATTCTCTGACTTCCTCAGTAGAGACAGAAACCATTCAGATCTGGGACCATCAGCTGACTGATGATGTCACACAGACTGTGTTTTTCAGGAACAGTGATTCTGATGTGAGCCTGCTAGCTGACAGCAGACCTGATGAAAGCACATGTTCACATCTGTGAGGACAGACTGGACTCTTTGACTGCACCTTGGTTCTCCTCAGAGGTCTGTACAGGAGCATGTCCACCCCCACTGAAGATCTCAGTCACTGTGAAACATAGAAAGCTGCTTGTGTGGCCTCTGCCTCACATGTAGATACAGCTACAGGTTTCTCTGTCAGTCAGACTGAAACAGTGTCCTGATGCTGCATCATTCAGCTCTGTGCCCCAGTCAGCATCACTGGGAGCTACCAGTGTTTCTGCCCTTTTCCTGTAACACTACACTCAGCACAGGCTCAGCTGGTATCCAGTGTTGGACTTTGGCTTCAGCTGCTGTGATAGATCCTCTAACATAGATCAGCTCTGCTACATGTTGTTAGATAAGTGCAGCTGCTGTCATGTCCTGATGTTTCTCTGGCTCAGCAGCTTCTCCATCAGAGGTTCACATGGAGCTGATCCAGTATCTCCAGTAACTGTGTTCTGTGCCTCACTGGTTCATCCTTCTGTCTGTGTGACGTCAGTCAGATGTTGAAGTTCAACTCTGTAATCTTCACTGTGTCACAGAGTTCAGTGAGTCCCGTTATTCACAGTATCAATCAGATCATCAGAGAACAGCTGATCAGCAATCAGTGGTGCCAACAGCGCCTCCTGTGGTGAGAGGATGCAATAATGCAATGTAGCATTTTTCCACTCAACACTTGCAGTCATGGAAACTGTCTGTTGGATCTGTGTGACGTTGCTTTCTTGGTTAGAGTTCCTCACAAATGTCCAGATGATTCTTCTAATGAGGCGTCG
This sequence comes from Astatotilapia calliptera, assembly GCF_964374335.1. Lineage (NCBI taxonomy): Eukaryota > Metazoa > Chordata > Actinopteri > Cichliformes > Cichlidae > Astatotilapia > Astatotilapia calliptera. Next base: position 9,491,558 of record NC_137424.1, on the reverse strand, counting down.
ACCATGTTTGCAGCTCTTTGGAAGAAAACGTCGCCCTTTGCCATCCTTACTTTTCTTTGACTTCTTCAAATGCAGCTGAACTCCAGCTGGTATTTTCTTGGACTTTGCAGCTGTTTCTGGTCATCAGTTCATTCCTGCAAACCTCTGAAGCTGAACAACAATGATGCTGCATTGCTGGCTGATCCCAAAAGGTTGATTCTGTTCATCTGGACGTTTTCAGAAACGTTTGCTCACTGATCAGGTGACTTCTTCAGTCTCAGCTGACTGCAGCTTTACAAGCTTACAAACAGCACATTTGCACAATGACTGAAAGCAGCAGCACCTGATATATATGATACTAATATAATACATATACATATATAATCCATACTAATGATGAAGGAACTGAGCTCACAGTCCATTGTTCATTCAGTGAACTACTCAGTTTATTTTGGGCCTCAGAAATGCTCACTCTGTTTGTACATCACTGTCAGCAATAGACTCATTCTGCTGTGTGGACAGGAACACATGTGACATCACTTCCTGTTTGTTTGTGACTGAAGAGGAAGAAGTTTACAAGGAATCATTTAGAAGAGTTTCAAACATCAACTGATTGAATCCATGAATCTGAAAACGTGTTTGTGAGTGAAAGAGACAGACATGTACAGACTGAACTATCTGTTCAACAGTCAGAGTGTTTCTGTAACAGGAGACACTCTTTACACTCCACTCAGCACAGGGACACTGAGGAACCAGGATAGCAGACTCTAAACCCAGGATAAAGAGTTTGAGTGAATGTGGTGTTGAAGGTGTGGAGGTGGATCAGAGTGTCAGAGGAGACTCTGTAGAAGGACAGAGTGCCAGCAGGACAGTCCACATACACTGCTGCTCTGTTAGAGACAGAGGAGGAGGAGGAGGAGGAGGAGATGGATGTTTCTCTGCTATTGTGCCAGACATAACGAGGACCAGCATGAGAGCAGTACAGACTCCAGGACTGATCATTGCGTCCAAACCAACAGTCATAACTGTCTCCTTTCCTTCTGATGCTTCTGTAACTCACTGATATATAAACGTTTCCTCTCCACTCGACCTCCCAGTAACAGCGACCAGTCAGACCATTTCTACACAGCAGCTGAGGATAAAAACCATCAAATCTGTCTGGATGATCAGGATATGACTGAAGCTCCTCCACATGTGTCACCTTCCTGTTGTTGTCGGACAGTTGGAGCTTTGTGTTCACTGTGTTTGTGTCGATTGTGAGTTGACAGGAATCTGATGGAGAGAACAAACACAATCCAGCTGCAGTTATTGATCCATCATCTGTTCATTGATTGACACTTTGATGATGACTCCTGACATGATGAAGATGGTTGAATGTGTGCTGCTTTGTTTTCATGAATCCCATTAAAAACACACTTACACTTCCTCAGACCTGGTCTCAACCATCGGACTCCAGCAGGCTCCACCCTGAAAGGAGGAGGGGGGTCAGAGCAGCACAGTCAGCATGCACACATGGACATTACATGGCTCTCACACACACACTGTTACACACTGAGCTCAAAGCTCGGCTCCACTGTTTTATTCAAAGAAATCTACATTTATTTATCAGCACATTTAAAAACAGCTTGAGCCAAAGTGCTGCACAGAGTAGAGAGAAAATAGGAAACATACACAGTAATGACTATAAAGACTGGTCAGGATTGAAAGCTACAGAGTACAAATGTGTTTCCAACCGGCTTTTAAAAATGTCCAGTGTTGGTGACGACCTGATGTGAAGGGCGACTGTTCCAGAGTTTGGCTGCAGCCATCGATAAAGCTCACCTCTGTTTTTACGTCTAGTTCTGGTCAGAAGCTGCTTATCTGCAGACCTGAGGGCTCCACTTGGATTCTTTTGTTAAAGAGAGATAAGATGGAGCCAATCCATTCACAGATTTAAAGACAACCAGATCTGGAAGTGGATTCTACCACGTACTGGTAACCAGTGGAAAAAGCTGGTGATGGGTCGTCTAGCACAGACCCACCGCTGGAACCAGACAATTGATGAGGGAGAGAACTGTGACAGCGCCGTTCCTTCACTTGACCTCAGTCGCTCTCGTCTGCTCCCTCGTAACACTGCTCTTTATTGAGCTTACATGAATATGCACAAGTTCATTATGACGTCTTACACAGGTATGAACAAAGAGTACCAGTCTGTGCATAGTGTGTGTGTGTGTGTGTGTGTGTTTGTGTGTGTGTGTGTGTCTGTGTCTGTGTGTGTGTGTGTGTGTGTCTGTGTGTGTGTGTGTGTGTGTGTGTGTCTGTGTGTGTGTGTGCGTGTCTGTGTGTGTGTGTGTGTGTGTGTCTGTGTGTGTGTGTGCGTGTGTGTGTGTGTGAGTGCGTCTATGTGGTATGGATTGACATTTGACCTGCGCTGTACCTGGGCTCCGGGGACATTTCGACTTTTTGCTGTGTATTCATGTGTCCCCCTAAAACATGACTTGTAAATGCATTTTTAAGTGTCTAAATAATAATTTTTTCTACTTCTTATGAGGTCATTATTTATCTTTTGACCTGTATTTGCTTAAACTGTAGTGTAAATTCATTTATTAAACTATAATTAAAAGATTTTCTGATTTTCTTAAAAGTCCACCTATACCCCTCACCTGATTTTTGTGTATTCCAGTGTATTGCACAGCGACGTTTCGAGTTAGAGTGGATGTGTGTAGGTGCTGCAATTTAATACACATTTTCAATGCACACGGCCGGAAGTCATTGTGATTGGTAGGCTATATATATAGGCGGTACCTACAGGAAACGGCGCCACAACTTTCGCGCGCGTGCCCTTTAACAAGTGTATGTCGACGGCAATACGAAGACGGATTAAAAACACAAAGGTAAGCCTTTTTTAATGTAAAATGCACCATGACTTTAATACTATATGAAATTATAGGTGCACAGGCCTATATTAAACTGGTTTAATTTATGCTTTATGGACTGTTAGTGAGTCTTTGAAGAAGTAAAACGGCCCCAGCGTTTGTCATTGAGTAAATAAAATAGGGCTGACGACTAACCGCGTCAACGCGATAAAGCGGGCTAACCCGTGTTAGGATTTACTCGGTGTTAAAGCATTATTGTGGCTTAAACGTGTTAATGCCGACATCGCGACTAACGCAATTAACAATTAAACCAGCGCAGTCTGAGTCAAAATCCCTGATGTCGCTGTTAGCTAATTTCGGGCAGTTTGTCCAATGTCTGTCCATTCTGCTGACAGCCCTAAAATAAAAGCAAGGGTATAAGTGTATTTAGTCGTGTATTTATTTATATGCCTGAAGAAAAAACTTCTTACAGTTTTGATGCCTAAGCTTTCTCAGTACTTGTATCACTCTCTGCAGTCGCCATTACAGAAATGTCACATGTCGCCATTTTGAGTACTAGGCCTTTAACATTTTAAAAGAAGGCATAAATTAGCACTATGAATAAGTCAGCTGTGTTTATGCTGTAAACTACACTACTGCTAGTTCTGCTACTACTGATGATGATGACAATGATGACGATAATCGTAATACTTTATATGCTTTGGTAATACAGCCAATCAAAACGTACAGGAGAACATGCGAAGGAGACGCATTCCTCCACGGGAGGATGCAGTCTGTCATGTTTCTGCTGGAAGGGACAAACTGGGACTTGATATCCACTACATAAATGCCTTCAAAGGTAAGTTGGTCTTTAGTTTGGATTAGATTTGGAGTTTGTCACTTTGTCTTTTGTCACTCACTTGGTATGCCTCTGCAATTCAGGTCGGGGCATTTTCACGACTGTTCCATTCCAAAAAGGAGACTTTCTTTTGGAATACAGAGGTAAACTCATAACAAAAGAAGAATGTGAGCGGAGACACAGAGTTTATCATGACAGCCTGAAGGTGTTCATGTTTGAATTCAAGTTTGATGGAAAACTCTGGTGGTGCGTATTATATCAGTGTAGTTTGATTAAGATTAAATGACACATTGCTTTTGATTTATGAAAAAAAAAGCTTCCTAACTAACTAGTTAAGCTAATACTTTTTTGCCTAACCCCACAGTGTGGATGCATCTCAAGAAGATGGGTCATTAGGCAGACTTGTCAACGACAACCACATCAGTCCAAGTGCTAAGATGAAAATATTAAATATCAATGGAAAGCCCCATCTATGCTTATTTGCAAGCAGAGACATAAGTCCAGGCGAAGAAATAGACTATAATTATGGTGACTCGGATTGGCTCTGGAGATGCAAGGTATTTCTACAATTGTACTTTTTGGAACTGATAAATTGCATACCGTAAGCCATTTTTACATTTGTACCTACTCAAATTGGCTTAACGTGACTTAGGGCATCTAGTTTTTCACTGAAATTGAGTATCACCTACTGTGCCTGGGGTAACTATAGCAATGCAGCCGAGCATCCAGTGATATAAATGCCACAGCAAGCATGGACGTCAAGGTGACAAAATGCCTGCTGCTCAGTCTATACTTTAGTGTTCAATTCAGGGATCACGCTGTTAATTTTGGTCGCTATTTCAAACATTTCAGAGTTTCAAAAATGATGGCTTGGATTTTCACGAAGGAGGCGCACTCATAACTTATCGAGTGACACCATTGACCAGCCACCTGGTGGCATTCAGTCTATGTCAAATTTTCTGATCACTTTGGATCACTTGGAACCTTGGTGCAGTAGTTACTGAAAAACTACATGGTACTATAACCTACTGGAAAAACAGGGGTAGGTACTAATGGAAAACAGGCAATTGTGATGGCTGCCACATCAAAGCCCTCTAAAAGCACTAAAAAAATATCAGCAGGTATGCAGAAATAAAAAATGGCTTTCGGTTTCTAAATTTTAACAGTGATTGATGTTTAATGTGATTCTACACAGCAAAATCTCCAGTGTTAAATTAACACTGGAGAGTGTCTATAAGGGTCCACACCTCTGAGTGTTAAATACAACACTGTTGAGTGTTAAATTAACACTTTTGACAGTGTTATATGTTTAAAAGTAACCTAGTCAGTTTTGAAGATTAACAATGGCTAACACTGAGCAGTGCTGATTTTCTAACACTGGAAAATAACTCAAAATGTTAGAAATATTCCAGTGTTAGAAAATCAGCACTGCTCAGTGTTAGTCTTTGTTAATCTTCAAAACTGACTAGGTTACTTTTAAACATATAACACTGTCAAAAGTGTTAATTCAACACTCAACAGTGTTGTGTGGACCCATATAGACACTCTCTAGTGTTAATTTAACACTGGAGATTTTGCTGTGTAGCCTCTTTAGTTAGATTCATTTTAAATTTTGTCCCTCGAAGATAAATGGGCCCTAGTGACAGTTCGTTGCTGCTACAGGTGATTGTTTTACTCCTTTAGCAATGGCTTAAAAAATAAAGAAATCACACTGACTATTTGTCTCTTAATCATAGGGCCTTAAATTCTCTATACATGACAGTGAATATTTTAAAGACAATAGCTTGAAACTTATCTTTCTCATACAGTTTATTTAATGTTTCAAAATCCTCTTCAAAAATGCACTGTATATTCATTTTCTATCTGTTACACACGAAGACGGAGACCAGCCAGATTCAGAAGACTGTGAGCTGCCTAAAGCCGCAACCAAACAGCTTTCCAAACAATGATCTGGACCTGAAACATCCAGAGCCTGAAAGGGTAAATATAATCCAGTGTACCACTTAATGAACTAATAATTTAATCTATCATCATTCTTTATGGATGCTGTGTGTGTGTGTGTTTGGCAGTCACCTGGGTGTGATGTGATTTACATGGACCGTGGCTTGTAGGTCCTTTTCATTGTTTCAAAGTGCAAGTCTGGATAACATCTGAGTGTGTGTGTGTGTGTGTGTGTGTTAACCACCCAAATGTGACTTAGGAGGACCACACTGTTATTGGGGGACTCCGTCAAAGTTTGCTTCATGGTGACATCACTCTGGTTTTAGGAGGGGTCTTCTCGTATGTCTTGACAGTTTGACCTACAGCATGCAGAACTGACTGCATGTGCTTTGTTTCTATGTTGAAATTTTTTGAAACTCAGGCTTGAACATTAAGATAGATAGTACTATACAACTTCTTAACTTGTTTTAGGCACTTTTTACTGCTTTAGTGCATGGGCTCTCTCTGGCTGTGTACTCTGGCTTCTTCCCACAGTCCAAAGATGTAGCTTATGGGGTTAGGTTAACTGGTGATTCAAAACTGCCCTTTGGTGTGAATGCAAATGCTTGTCCTTCCATGTTAGACTGGTGATCTGTCCAGGTTGTACTGCCCTATGGTAGCTGGTATAGGCCCCAAAACTGCTACCCCACAATCCTGATAAGGATAAGTGGAAGAGGATGGATGATTGCAAAGGAATCAGTTGTTAATTATTGTAGCCAGTATTTTTTTCAGAAGAAAACATTTCTTGAGTGGAAAGCCCCCCCCCCCCACCCCCCCACCCCCCCACACACACACACACACATGCAAATTAAAAACAGAAGCACAGGCCTGCCCAGTACAGTTGCAAGAAGAGCACTTGGTCTAATCTTTGTGCCATCTTTTCTTTGTTGCAGGATCTTGATGAAGAAATGCCTCAGCAAGGCTCAGAAGCCATGCATTCTTCTTCAGTGCAAGATTTTGAAGAGGTAACATTGACCTAGGACAGATTTTAATGAATGTTTCTCATGCACGATGTGTACCTTACGCTATTTGCCGATAGTGAAATGGTTTATTCATCCTCTTGAGTGATGCATTTTTAGTAACTGTCAGATTACTGTTCTTTTGTCTTCATTCTCTATCTGTTACACACGAAGACTGAGACCAGCCAGATTCAGAAGACTGTGAGCTGCCTAAAGCCGCAACCAAACAGCTTTCCAAACAATGATCTGGACCTGAAACATCCAGAGCCTGAAAGGGTAAATATAATCCAGTGTACCACTTAATGAACTAATAATTTAATCTATCATCATTCTTTATGGATGCTGTGTGTGTGTGTGTTTGGCTGTCACCTGGGTGTGATGTGATTTACATGGACCGTGGCTTGTAGGTCCTTTTCATTGTTTCAAAGTGCAAGTCTGGATAACATCTGAGTGTGTGTGTGTGTGTTAACCACCCAAATGTGACTTAGGAGGACCACACTGTTATTGGGGGACTCCGTCAAAGTTTGCTTCATGGTGACATCACTCTGGTTTTAGGAGGGGTCTTCTCGTATGTCTTGACAGTTTGACCTACAGCATGCAGAACTGACTGCATGTGCTTTGTTTCTATGTTGAAATTTTTTGAAACTCAGGCTTGAACATTAAGATAGATAGTACTATACAACTTCTTAACTTGTTTTAGGCACTTTTTACTGCTTTAGTGCATGGGCTCTCTCTGGCTGTGTACTCTGGCTTCTTCCCACAGTCCAAAGATGTAGCTTATGGGGTTAGGTTAACTGGTGATTCAAAACTGCCCTTTGGTGTGAATGCAAATGCTTGTCCTTCCATGTTAGACTGGTGATCTGTCCAGGTTGTACTGCCCTATGGTAGCTGGTATAGGCCCCAAAACTGCTACCCCACAATCCTGATAAGGATAAGTGGAAGAGGATGGATGATTGCAAAGGAATCAGTTGTTAATTATTGTAGCCAGTATTTTTTTCAGAAGAAAACATTTCTTGAGTGGAAAGCCCCCCCCCCACACACACACACACACACATGCAAATTAAAAACAGAAGCACAGGCCTGCCCAGTACAGTTGCAAGAAGAGCACTTGGTCTAATCTTTGTGCCATCTTTTCTTTGTTGCAGGATCTTGATGAAGAAATGCCTCAGCAAGGCTCAGAAGCCATGCATTCTTCTTCAGTGCAAGATTTTGAAGAGGTAACATTGACCTAGGACAGATTTTAATGAATGTTTCTCATGCACGATGTGTACCTTACGCTATTTGCCGATAGTGAAATGGTTTATTCATCCTCTTGAGTGATGCATTTTTAGTAACTGTCAGATTACTGTTCTTTTGTCTTCATTCTCTATCTGTTACACACGAAGACTGAGACCAGCCAGATTCAGAAGACTGTGAGCTGCCTAAAGCCGCAACCAAACAGCTTTCCAAACAATGATCTGGACCTGAAACATCCAGAGCCTGAAAGGGTAAATATAATCCAGTGTACCACTTAATGAACTAATAATTTAATCTATCATCATTCTTTATGGATGCTGTGTGTGTGTGTGTTTGGCTGTCACCTGGGTGTGATGTGATTTACATGGACCGTGGCTTGTAGGTCCTTTTCATTGTTTCAAAGTGCAAGTCTGGATAACATCTGAGTGTGTGTGTGTGTGTTAACCACCCAAATGTGACTTAGGAGGACCACACTGTTATTGGGGGACTCCGTCAAAGTTTGCTTCATGGTGACATCACTCTGGTTTTAGGAGGGGTCTTCTCGTATGTCTTGACAGTTTGACCTACAGCATGCAGAACTGACTGCATGTGCTTTGTTTCTATGTTGAAATTTTTTGAAACTCAGGCTTGAACATTAAGATGGATAGTACTATACAACTTCTTAACTTGTTTTAGGCACTTTTTACTGCTTTAGTGCATGGGCTCTCTCTGGCTGTGTACTCTGGCTTCTTCCCACAGTCCAAAGATGTAGCTTATGGGGTTAGGTTAACTGGTGATTCAAAACTGCCCTTTGGTGTGAATGCAAATGCTTGTCCTTCCATGTTAGACTGGTGATCTGTCCAGGTTGTACTGCCCTATGGTAGCTGGTATAGGCCCCAAAACTGCTACCCCACAATCCTGATAAGGAGAAGTGGAAGAGGATGGATGATTGCAAAGGAATCAGTTGTTAATTATTGTAGCCAGTATTTTTTTCAGAAGAAAACATTTCTTGAGTGGAAAGCCCCCCCCACACACACATGCAAATTAAAAACAGAAGCACAGGCCTGCCCAGTACAGTTGCAAGAAGAGCACTTGGTCTAATCTTTGTGCCATCTTTTCTTTGTTGCAGGATCTTGATGAAGAAATGCCTCAGCAAGGCTCAGAAGCCATGCATTCTTCTTCAGTGCAAGATTTTGAAGAGGTAACATTGACCTAGGACAGATTTTAATGAATGTTTCTCATGCACGATGTGTACCTTACGCTATTTGCCGATAGTGAAATGGTTTATTCATCCTCTTGAGTGATGCATTTTTAGTAACTGTCAGATTACTGTTCTTTTGTCTTCATTCTCTATCTGTTACACACGAAGACTGAGACCAGCCAGATTCAGAAGACTGTGAGCTGCCTAAAGCCACAACCAAACAGCTTTCCAAACAATGATCTGGACCTGAAACATCCAGAGCCTGAAAGGGTAAATATAATCCAGTGTACCACTTAATGAACTAATAATTTAATCTATCATCATTCTTTATGGATGCTGTGTGTGTGTGTGTGTTTGGCAGTCACCTGGGTGTGATGTGATTTACATGGACCGTGGCTTGTAGGTCCTTTTCATTGTTTCAAAGTGCAAGTCTGGATAACATCTGAGTGTGTGTGTGTGTGTGTGTGTGTGTGTTAACCACCCAAATGTGACTTAGGAGGACCACACTGTTATTGGGGGACTCCGTCAAAGTTTGCTTCATGGTGACATCACTCTGGTTTTAGGAGGGGTCTTCTCGTATGTCTTGACAGTTTGACCTACAGCATGCAGAACTGACTGCATGTGCTTTGTTTCTATGTTGAAATTTTTTGAAACTCAGGCTTGAACATTAAGATAGATAGTACTATACAACTTCTTAACTTGTTTTAGGCACTTTTTACTGCTTTAGTGCATGGGCTCTCTCTGGCTGTGTACTCTGGCTTCTTCCCACAGTCCAAAGATGTAGCTTATGGGGTTAGGTTAACTGGTGATTCAAAACTGCCCTTTGGTGTGAATGCAAATGCTTGTCCTTCCATGTCAGACTGGTGATCTGTCCAGGTTGTACTGCCCTATGGTAGCTGGTATAGGCCCCAAAACTGCTACCCCACAATCCTGATAAGGATAAGTGGAAGAGGATGGATGATTGCAAAGGAATCAGTTGTTAATTATTGTAGCCAGTATTTTTTTCAGAAGAAAACATTTCTTGAGTGGAAAGCCCCCCCCCCCCCCACACACACACACACACACATGCAAATTAAAAACAGAAGCACAGGCCTGCCCAGTACAGTTGCAAGAAGAGCACTTGGTCTAATCTTTGTGCCATCTTTTCTTTGTTGCAGGATCTTGATGAAGAAATGCCTCAGCAAGGCTCAGAAGCCATGCATTCTTCTTCAGTGCAAGATTTTGAAGAGGTAACATTGACCTAGGACAGATTTTAATGAATGTTTCTCATGCACGATGTGTACCTTACGCTATTTGCCGATAGTGAAATGGTCTATTCATCCTCTTGAGTGATGCATTTTTAGTAACTGTCAGATTACTGTTCTTTTGTCTTCATTCTCTATCTGTTACACACGAAGACTGAGACCAGCCAGATTCAGAAGACTGTGAGCTGCCTAAAGCCGCAACCAAACAGCTTTCCAAACAATGATCTGGACCTGAAACATCCAGAGCCTGAAAGGGTAAATATAATCCAGTGTACCACTTAATGAACTAATAATTTAATCTATCATCATTCTTTATGGATGCTGTGTGTGTGTGTGTTTGGCAGTCACCTGGGTGTGATGTGATTTACATGGACCGTGGCTTGTAGGTCCTTTTCATTGTTTCAAAGTGCAAGTCTGGATAACATCTGAGTGTGTGTGTGTGTGTGTGTGTTAACCACCCAAATGTGACTTAGGAGGACCACACTGTTATTGGGGGACTCCGTCAAAGTTTGCTTCATGGTGACATCACTCTGGTTTTAGGAGGGGTCTTCTCGTATGTCTTGACAGTTTGACCTACAGCATGCAGAACTGACTGCATGTGCTTTGTTTCTATGTTGAAATTTTTTGAAACTCAGGCTTGAACATTAAGATAGATAGTACTATACAACTTCTTAACTTCTTTTAGGCACTTTTTACTGCTTTAGTGCATGGGCTCTCTCTGGCTGTGTACTCTGGCTTCTTCCCACAGTCCAAAGATGTAGCTTATGGGGTTAGGTTAACTGGTGATTCAAAACTGCCCTTTGGTGTGAATGCAAATGCTTGTCCTTCCATGTTAGACTGGTGATCTGTCCAGGTTGTACTGCCCTATGGTAGCTGGTATAGGCCCCAAAACTGCTACCCCACAATCCTGATAAGGATAAGTGGAAAAGGGTGGATGATTGCAAAGGAATCAGTTGTTAACTATTGTAGCCAGTATTTTTTTCAGAAGAAAACATTTCTTGAGTGGAAAGCCCCCCCCCCACACACACATGCAAATTAAAGACAGAAGCACAGGCCTGCCCAGTACAGTTGCAAGAAGAGCACTTGGTCTAATCTTTGTGCCATCTTTTCTTTGTTGCAGGATCTTGATGAAGAAATGCCTCAGCAAGGCTCAGAAGCCATGCATTCTTCTTCAGTGCAAGATTTTGAAGAGGTAACATTGACCTAGGACAGATTTTAATGAATGTTTCTCATGCACGATGTGTACCTTACGCTATTTGCCGATAGTGAAATGGTCTATTCATCCTCTTGAGTGATGCATTTTTAGTAACTGTCAGATTACTGTTCTTTTGTCTTCATTCTCTATCTGTTACACACGAAGACTGAGACCAGCCAGATTCAGAAGACTGTGAGCTGCCTAAAGCCGCAACCAAACAGCTTTCCAAACAATGATCTGGACCTGAAACATCCAGAGCCTGAAAGGGTAAATATAATCCAGTGTACCACTTAATGAACTAATAATTTAATCTATCATCATTCTTTATGGATGCTGTGTGTGTGTGTGTGTTTGGCAGTCACCTGGGTGTGATGTGATTTACATGGACGAAGTTTATTAGTTGATATCTGCAACTGAATTGAAAACACACCTTTCCAACTGTCCAAAACAAATAAATGTTGCAATATTTTGCTAACAGTGTCACAATCATCGTCTGGTGTGCACAACAATATCATCTTTGGACAAGTGCATTCAGTGTGTGGGACCGGTTTCCTCCCTCAAGTGGCTTGGCTTTAAGTGCAAAGGTGAGACATTTAGTGAATAGGTACAGTGTATAGTAAAAAGCATTAATAGAGTTCAACAAGTTAAGACGTGCTGAAATGAACACTGCTCCCTTTTTAATTAATGGGTGGTCACGTCTAATTAAAGAAATGCAGTATTACCTCATTGGTGCAGGACCTTGTAAAAATGGTATACTTGGGATTGTCCTCAATTCCCCATTCCATAACATAAACTGCTCAAAATAATAAAGGGAACACTTAAACAATGCGATGTTACTCCAAGTCAGTCACACTTCTGTGAAATCAAACTGTTCACTTAGGAAGTAACACTGACAACCAGTTTCACATGCTGTTTTGCAAATAGAGTAGACAACAAGTGGAAATTATAGTCAATTCACCATAATAAAGGACTGGTTCTGCAGGTGGTGACCACAGACCACTTCTCAGCACCTATGCTTTCTGGCTGATGTTATGGTCACTTTTGAATGCTGGCGGTGATTTCATTTTAGTGGTAGCATGAGACAGTCTACAACCCACACAAGGGGCTCAGGTAGTGCAGCTCATCTAGCGTAGCACATCAATGTGAGCTGTGGCAAGAAGGTTTGCTGTGTCTGTTAGTGTAGTGTCCAGAGCATGGAGGTGCTACCTGGATGTGGAGTAGGCCATAGGAGGGCAACAACCCAGCAGCAGGACCGCTACCTCCACCTTTGTGCAAGGAGGAACAAGAGGAGCCCTGCAAAATGACCTCAAACAGGCCACAAATGTGCATCTGTCTGCTCAAATGGTCAGAAACTGACTTCATGAGGGTGGCTTGAGGGTCCAGCATCCACAGGTGGGGATTGAGCTTGCAGTCCAACACCATGCAGGATGTTTGGCATTTGCCAGAAAACACAAAGTTTGGCAACTTCAGCACGGGCACCCTATGCTCCTCACAGCTGAAAGGAGGTTCAAACTGAGCACGTGACAGTCTGGAGATGCCGTGGGGAATGTTCTGCTGCCTGCAACATCCTCCAGCATGATCATATTGGCAGTGGGTCAGTAATGGTGAGGGGTGGCATTTCTGTGCCTGCCAGAGAGCCTGACTGTCATTGGGTAACAAGATGAGGTCCTCGGACCCTTTGTGAGACCACATGCTGGTGCATTTGGCCCTGGGGTCCACCTAATGCGAGACGACACTGGGCCTCATGTGGCTGGAGTATGTCAGCAGTTCCTCCATGACAAAGGCATTGATGCTATGGACTGGCCCGCCTGTTCCCCAGACCTGAATCCAATTGAGCACATCTGGGACATCATGTCTCACTCCATCCACCACAAACTGTCCAGGGGTTGGCAGATGCTTTAGTCCAGGTCTTGGAGGAGATCCTTCAGGAGACCATCCGCCACCTCATCCCGAGCATGCCCAGGCATTGTAGGGAAGTCGTACAGGCATCTGGAGGCCACACACATTCAACTACACACTTTCATGCCACTCAACTACCTAAAGAACAAAGTATTTAATAAGAATAATTCCTTCATTCACATCTGGGATGTCCTTTTTTTTTGGGGGGGGGGGGGGGGGGGATTAGCAGTGTATGTGTAGTCATTAAAATATCCTTAATGTGAACAGTTTTTGTTTTTTTTTTTTTTTTCAGCATTTGACATTACTGCAATGCTTTGACAAAAAACTACTTCACTTAAATAGAACTGCAAAGCTAAATTAAGTCTATCAAAATGTGTTTCAGTTTGTTTAGGGGTCTGGCACAAATCTTGCCTTGCAAAATTGGCAAATCAGAATTGCCACCAGTCAACACAGGTGTGTATCCCATTCATATTTGGCTTGACTTTTTTTCAGTTTATTTTTTACCTGTCTAAAGTATTGATCAATTAAAAAAACTTTTGTTCTTACATTCCAGAAAGAAGAAATTTCTGAATATTCAGGGGAGGATGGATTGCCACATTCAGTTCTGGATCAAATATCAAGCGATGATGATGGCAACCACAGCATATCAGAAGAAGAATATGTGCCAGATTCAGAGTCATATGATGAAGATTCAGATGAAGACATCTCATTATTGCCAAGCACATCAAAAGGTCTGCTATGCCAAGATGACATCTCCAAAGCGCATGAACAATCAGATTCAACGAATTTAATCCACAACTTGACAAAGGACAAGCCACAAGATAAAAGTGAGCTTTGCGAAACTGAATCAGAAAAAATGACTTTAAGTAAAAGAAATTACTGCTATTTTTGTGGCAAACCACAAGCTAAAATTTCCCGCCACCTGAAAACGCACAAAACGGCTCCTGATGTTGTGCATGCATTTTCCCTGCCTAGAGACTCAAACGAGCGTAAAAGTCTGTTAGAGAAATTGAGAAATAAGGGAAATTTTAAGCATAATGCTGCAGTTTTGCATGGTGGAGTGGGACCACTGAAAGTGAAGAGAAGACCCAAGATTAAAGCAGTAGAGGGAAAGTTTGCTCATTGCTTTTATTGTCAAGGGATGTATGTTCGCAAGGATCTTTGGAGACATGTCCGCAGATGTCCTAACAAACCAAAAGATGACACGGATAAAGAACCTGGAAGAACCAAAGTACTCGGCCTGGCTTTAACTCTGGAGTCTCAGTGTTATCCGCAGGTGTCAAGTGGAGTCTGGAAGGTTCTTGCTGTTATGAAACAAGATGAGATTGCCTCAGCTGTGCGAAATGACTTTACTGTTATTCAGTTTGCCCAGTCCCTCTACAATAAACATGGACAAGACCCTACAAAGTATGATTATATACGACAGAAGCTTCGTGAAGCGGGACGTTTGTTGTTGTGTCTGCGCACAGAATTCTCAGTGCATAACATGGAAGAAGCTATTAAGCCTGCTAATTTCCAGAGAGTTGTGCAAGCAGTAAAGAAAGTTTCAGGTTTTGATGAAGAGACACTGTCATACAAAACTCCAAGCCTTGCGCTGAAACTGGGACATACACTGCATAAAATGTCTGACATTATCCATTGTCGTGCCCTCATGACAGAGGATGAAGCCCTAATCAAGTCCACTGATGCGTTCAAGAAGTTGTATGTCTCCAAATGGTCTGAGATGGTGTCTCACCGTGCCTTGAACACATTGAGTGAGGCAAAGTTTAACAAGCCATCAACATTGCCCTTTACAGAAGATGTTCGGATTCTCCATCACTACCTTCAAAAATCTGCAGAAAGTGCCTTTTGCAGCTTGGAGAACGAAGCCACAGCTCAGAATTATGCCCAACTTGCACAAGTTACACTCTCACAAATCATTGTGTTCAACCGAAGACGTTCTGGAGAGGTTTCAAAGATGCGCCTCAAAAGTTTTCTTGAAAGAGACAAAACAGCACTCCACACAGATGTTGCCATGGGGCTCTCAGAAATGGAACAGAGACTCTGTAACTATTTCTGTAGAATAGAAATAATGGGAAAAAGGGACAGAAATGTTCCAGTTCTGCTAACACCAAGCATGCTGGATGCTCTGTCACTACTGGTTAGTAGGAGGCCTGACTGTGGTATTTGTGCCACTAATATCTACCTCTTTGCAAGACCCCGATCAATGAGTCATTACAGAGGAATGGACTCCTTGCGTGTTCATGCACACCAGTGTGGAGCAAAGCAGCCTGAGTATCTAAGATCGACACAGCTCAGAAAACATGTTGCCACACTCTCACAAGTCCTTAATTTGAAAAACAACGAACTTGATCAGGTTGCAGATTTCCTGGGTCATGATATCCGCGTTCACCGCGAATTCTACAGATTACCAGTTCCCACAACACAGCTGGCCAAGATTTCCAAACTGCTTTTAACACTGGAAAAAGGACAACTTTCCCAGATCCAGGGGAAATCACTGGATGAGATCAAAATAGAAGGTTTGTATTGAAAGGAGCAAATATTAGGGCAGTAGTTGAATATTATGCTTTATCAACAGAATTAAAACCTAAAAGCACAGACCATTCTGTTAAATGTCCATGATTTAAGGTTCTTGAAGTCTATTGTTTCATCACTTTGCAACATTTGGCAAACTGCAGAGTGGTGGCCTTAAATAGTAAAACTATGTACTATAATTTCCAGTATTTGTTCTGTATTTTGTCATATCTCGTTGTTAATGTGAGGTTTTTGGGGGGTTTGTGTTTGGTTTTTTGGGGGGTTTTTCCCACAATTTCTCAGATGAAATTGCATTAAGTGATGCTGAAACAAAGGACAGTGAGAGTGAATCAGATGATGATGACACAGCACTCACAATGTTGGCGTGTGGCACCAGTGAGCCTGTACATGCAGTAGCTGATTCCACAAACACAGCGCAGCTCCAAGACACTGTAGATTGTGGTAAGTTACCACTAGCTTGGTTTCTGTGGATAAAATGTTTGTTACAAATATTAAAACTTAATCAAATTGTGTAATCAGCAGATGAAGGACCACTCACAATGCCTGCAGCAAGTGAGACTGCTGCTCCCTCTGAAGGTAAGGGGTGCAGTTGGTTCTCGAAGCTTATTATTGTTTCATCACTTTGCAACATATGGCAAACTGCAGAGTGGTGGCAAAAAGTCACTTGGATGAGTGACAAAATGTTTCTCCCACTGAAAACGCTACGTCCAGATTAACAGAATCAACGTTTTGGGATTTACTTACCTGGATGATTGAGCATGCATCAAGAGACTTTTATTCAACTTTTTATTCAGTCTTTTATTCACAGCGGAACACTAAATGTCTCATTTTAGAAATTTGATAAATTTTCAAAGAGAATTTTAGCTCGTTTTGATATTGATGGTAGCAACACATTTCAGAAGTTAGTACAGGGTAGCATCCATTCTTTTAACCACCAAATGTTTTTTGTTTTTTTTGTTTGGTTTTTTGTTTGTTTTAACTACTACTACTTTATATATCTTCCAGAG
>NC_137424.1:9384651-9472151 GCF_964374335.1 Astatotilapia calliptera | reverse complement strand
CGAACCGGGTTGCCAGTCTTAAAACAGATCTACTGAGGCAGCAAGATTTCTCCAAGAAAGCAACCAAAGAGAATAATGCAGCAGTCGGAGCCACGTGGTTAGTGAGATGATTGCTAAAGCAGGGAAGCCATTCACAGAAGGTGCATTTGTCTAAAAGTGCATATTGCAGGCTGCAAATATAGTCTGTCCGGGAAAGAAAGGTCAGTTTAGCAACATCAGCCTTTCTGCCAACACCGCAGCAGATCGCATTTCTGACCTGTCAAGTGACATTTATGACCAACTGTGTGAGAAAGCCAAATGTTTCAGTGTATACTCAGTCGCTCTTGATGAGACCACAGACATCACCGACACTGCCCAGCTCCCAATGTATGTCCGTGGTGTTGATGACAGTTTTGAAGTGATGGAGGAGCTGCTCACAGTAATTCCAATGCATGGCCAGACCACCGCTCAGCAGATATTTACAAGCTGTGTGATGCCATTGAGAATGTTGGTTTGCCATGGAAGAGGTTTGTTGGAATAACAACAGATGGAGCGCCATCAATGACAGGGAGGAAACATGGACTGGTGGCACAAAACAAACTGGAAGAGGAAGGCGTGGAGGAGGCCATTGCTCTGCACTGCATCATCCATCAGCAGGTCCTTTGCAGCAAATGCCTGAAGCTTGACAATGTGATGTCTATTGTTGTGAAATGCATCAACCAAATCAGATCCAGGGGCTTAAAGCACCGAAGGTTCTGTGCTTTTTTAGAGGAAATGGAGTCAGAATATGGGGATGTGCTCGACTTCACTGAGGTACGTTGGCTCAGCAGGGGAAATGTATTAAAGAGACTTTTTGAGTTGAGAGCAGAAGTGAAGCCTTCATGGAGAAGGATGGAGTTAGTGTTCCTGTGCTAACTGATCCCAAATGGCTCATGGACTTAGCTTTTCTTGTTGATATGACACATGAGCTTAATGTACTGAACAAGACGTTACAAGGCCAGGGGCAACTTGTCAGTGCTGCGTATGACAACGTGAGAGCATTCTCCACAAAACTGGCGCTCTGGAAAGCTCAGCTCTCTCAGACAAACCTTTGCCATTTCCCAGCATGCAAGGCACTCGTGGATGCAGGCACACCATTCAGTGCTGACGAGTATGTTGATGTCATTTTGAGGCTACAGGAGGAATTTGATCCCAGATTTGCTGACTTCAAGACACACAGAGCCACCTTTCACATTTTTGCGGACCCCTTCTCCTTTGATGTGCAAGATGCCCCTTCTGTGCTTCAAATGGAGCTCATTGAGCTGCAGTGCAACTCTGAACTCAAAGCAACGTTCAGGGAGGTGAGTGGAAAAGCAGACAAGCTTGGACAATTTTTGAGAGACTTGAGCCCTAGTTTCCCTCGGCTTTCCCGAATGTTCAAGCGGACCATGTGCCTTTTTGGTAGCACATACTTGTGCCAAAAGCTCTTCTCCACTTTGAACTTCAATAAGTCCAAGTACAGGTCCAGACTTACGGATGATCATCTTCAAGACATACTGAGGGCCGCAACTGCTTCCTCCCTCAGGCCAAATCTGGCTCGGCTATGCGAGAGGAAACGCTGCCAGGTCTCTAGCAGCAAGGAGTAGGCAAGAGAAGCCATGTTCAGAAGAACAGTTAATTTTCTACAGTGTTCCATTCATGTTCAGAAGAAGGTTATAGAACTGTTAATACAGACATTTCAATCTAAACAATGCAGATATAGAAGACTGAAAGAAAAACACAAGTTCACTGACTAAAAATATCTTATTATTATTTTATTTATGTATTACAGATTGATTTATTTTCTTATTAATTCTTAATTTGTTTATTCATTTTTCATATTTTGTGTTAAAAAATAAAAATAAAGAGATTTGAGAGGATTGGAATTTTTTAACCATGCCTTTCTTGTGGAAAACCTAATGCGGCCCAGCCTCACCCAGACTCTGCCTGCAGCGGCCCCCAGCTAAATTGAGTTTGAGACCCCTGTCCTACACCATAAATCAGTAAGAGAGGGCACGACCTCTCTCATGGCCCCAAGTGGTGTGTGCATGCCAGAGCACTCTGGAAGGCACACACAGTCTTTACAGACTACTAAGGATCAAACCTCTATCATCATGCAATCGATTATACAACTCTAAGCATATATGAGTAAATATTTCTAAGCATAAATGACAATCAACAATATAAACCTTACAGCTGGTTTTAATAACAGAATTTATTTGTTTCTCAAATGAGAAAGAGCTATCGAGAAACACTCCTAAATTTTTAGTTCTGAACTTTTCCAGTGGGCCAAGGTCAACATTATCTGCTAATGCTAAATAGGCTGCCGTTATTAACTAATGCTAATTTGATGTGAATTAGCATTATGCACTAATGCTAACACTTTTTAACAATGTGAGTAGCTAATGCTAACACTATTTCCCTTAACTTTATAACATTGTGAACGGCTAATGCTAACACTCTTTTCCCTAGCATTACAACATCTGAGCTGCTAATGCTAAGTAGGCCGCCATTAGCACCTACGTCTATCCATCCATCCATTCGCTTCCGCTTATCCTTTTCAGGGTCGCGGGGGGCGCTGGAGCCTATCCCAGCTGTCATAGGGCGAAAGGCGGGGTACACCATGGACAGGTCGCCAGTCTGTCGCAGGGCTAACACACAGGGACAGACAACCATTCACACTCACATTCACTCGCACATTCACACCTAGTGGCAATTTGGATTATCCAATTAACCTATCCCCACAAGCTGCATGTCTTTGGACGGTGGGAGGAAGCCGGAGTACCCGGAGGGAACCCACGCAAACACGGGGAGAACATGCAAACTCCACACAGAAAGACCCCGGCCTGATGGTGGAATTGAACTCAGGACCTTCTTGCTGTGCGGCAACAGTGCTAACCATCGTGCCACCGTGCTGCCCACCTACGTCTAATTTAAGGCAAATACGCATTAGAACCTAATGCTCATATCGTTTTCCTTTGCTTTATAGCAATGTGAGCAGCTACTGCTAAATAGCATTAGCTAATAACAGCAGTCTAATTTAATGCAAGTTAGCATCATTTGCATTATAACGATGTGAGGAGTTAATGCTAAGTATGCTGCCATTAGTGGCTAATTCTAATTAGGGGTGAATAATTATTACAAGCTAATGCTAATATCGTTTTCTCTTCCCTTTT
This sequence comes from Astatotilapia calliptera, assembly GCF_964374335.1. Taxonomy (NCBI): domain Eukaryota; kingdom Metazoa; phylum Chordata; class Actinopteri; order Cichliformes; family Cichlidae; genus Astatotilapia; species Astatotilapia calliptera. Next base: position 9,468,978 of record NC_137424.1, on the reverse strand, counting down.
AACAATGTGAGCAGCTAGTGCTAGGTAGGCTGAAGCTGGCAGCTAATGCTAAAGCTAAAGATAATTTGATGTGAATTAGCATTACATTAGTGAGGAGTTAATGCTAAGTAGACTGCCATTAGCAGGTAATGCTAATTTAAGGTTAATAGGAATTGGCATCTAATGCTAATACCATATTTTCTTGCTTTAACCCTTTAAAACTGGTCAGAGTGGGCACACTCCGTTTTGCGCAACTATTTTTAAATCCCGGTAGCACTGTAATCACGTGAGCTAGCGCAATAATTTTTTTTGCATATGAAACCTGAGGAGTTGTATTTACATCTTATGCCATCAGCTTGTCCTAGGTTACAGTTTCCTTCCACATATGCTTAGGACTCATATTGCTCTGCTGGAAATAGTTTATTTTGATGCATATGCTGTTATTTTGCAAATTTGCAGTATAATATTTATTTTAGTTTTTCCTGCAGTATATAAAAATTGGTGTATTTCAAAAATAAAACTATGAAGGCACTCAAAATAAATTTCCTGAGGTGGGAAACTATTTTGTGCAACTTTTTTGTATTTACAGTTTTGAGGGATAAGCCTCTTAAATTTCTCTAACTAGAAATATATGTTAAAAAAACAAAAACGATTTTCAATTTTTTTGTAGTTTATTGCACTTTTTTGCAATTTATGTAATTACTATGCACTTAATACATACATATTATTAAAATTTAGGCTGTAATGGTTGTATTGATGTATAGCAACTTGAAATGCTCCCAAAAATGGCTCCACAGCATGTAAAAATATAATATAAGCTCTGGCGGACTTGGTTCTATGGTAGGTCTTAAAGGGTTAAATCAATATCAGTAGCTAATCCGATTGCTCAGTCTGACGTCAGGTGAAGTCATTTTTATGCATTTAAGAGCTGCGTTGAATTCAACATTACAAACTGAACATTAGAACTATCCTCTTCTCCAGGATTTTCCTGATTTAACATTTCAATATGACATTTCCAGCGCTTTGTTTTCTCTGCTCACAGACAAAACAGATACACGCATGTATATACAGCCCACGTCCAGCTCTGCATGCACTCCTGCTCCATTTCTATAGAAAATAAACAATGTAACACAATCATTCTCCATTGTTTTCAACTCAACCAGCTGCATTTAATGAAGGAGTTTGAATTTACTTTACAACAGCTGCTGTTGTTTCCTGTCTGCATTCATGTTCTTAACTGTACTCCACACATTCTGAACTGGTGTACCGTAATTGTCGGGCTATAAGCCGCTACTTTTTGCACAAGCTTTGAGCCCTGCGGCTTTTAGTCAGGTGCGGCTTTTCTATGGATTGTCCATGAGCGGATTTGTTTTGTTTGTTCCGCTGTTGTACGGCACTACGTTGCCTGGCGGAAGGATCGGGGTTCAAGAGTGGTATGTTGGTCACATGTCCATCCGTCAGGCAACGTAGTGCAGTACGAGGTAGCGCGAAAAACAAACTTCAAAGTAGCGCTACCCGTTCAGCTGGAGGCCTGGATGATGAGCGGCGATAAACTTGCAAAAAGCAAGTTATGCCCAACTCCACCATTGGATTCTGACAGCGTGGAAAAGTGTGAAAACATCCACGATCACCAACAGATTTCGAAGGGCTGAATGCTGCATGATGGAGAGGAGGACACCGCCACGGCCCTTCTGAGGGTGTTCGACTCTGACACTGACAACGAGGATTTCTTTGGTTTTGAAAGTGACAACGAAAGAAAGAAGCTGAGAGTGGATGACGAAGCCACCCTGAGCCTGTTTGTTTCCGACACTGGAGGAGAGGACTTTGGTGGTTTTAGTGCGCAGGAAGATGGTGGTGAATGACTGACTTTTCTTCTTGTTAAAGCCGTGTCACTGCACCTGAGCCTAAAAGGTAGTCCGAATCAATTGTTCTGGTGTGCTGTAGGTTATTGTTATGTACTACATTTGTTACTCATTTATGAAGCACAGTACATGTTTTGTACTTGTAATTACCGCTACTTGTACATATACCTAAAAAGTTATGCAAATATGTACCCATAACTTGTTTTTCAAAATATTAATAAAAGGGGTGTGTCTCCAAACAGCCATCTCTTTCCTGACAATTCGCTTTGTGCATATTCTCTTACATATGATAAGTCAACATTGAAACACCTGCGGCTTTTAGTCAGGTGCGGCTAATGTATGTACAAAACAGGATTTTCCCCTGATTTTAGCTTGTGCGGCTAATATTCAGGTGCGCTCTGTAGTCTGGGAAATACGGTAGTTCTTCCTAAAGTACTGCAGTATTCCTGCCAGTACATCCTTTTAGTTTTCCTAACTGTTTCCTCTGATGCTCGTTGCTATTCTTTCCTCAATGCAAATTCATGCTAAGCTCCTTGATATCCATCCCTGTTTCTAAACCTGTAATAATTGCTTTAATGTGTCTTTGGCCTAATTATGAGTCTGTCCATATGTTTGTAGTTCCCCACTTGCTTTGGTTTCTTAGCTCTGATTCTCTCAAATTTATCCTTGAAATCATTTACTGGCATCTCTCCCTCTCACTCCCACTATCCCCAGAACACCAGAGTATTCATCTCCTGGTTTATCCTATGGCCTCTTTGCATTTTCTCCAATCATCCCTGTTTCTAGAGTCTCACCCCATCTGCAGGCAGTCCAAGAGAAACTGCCTCTGCCATTTTCTTCTTCTTAATCTTTGATTTTTCTCTTCACTTTCTCCATTGGGTCTTCTTAGACGCACTTTCCAGAAAGCAACAACATTTTTTGTGCCCCATTTTTCAAATTGTGCATCTTACTTCAGCTTAATGTGTTTCCTGTTTTGTTTTTACACAGGTCATGTAAAAGAAATCCTACCAGAGACTCGACAAAGCTGAACTGAAAGACAGCACGGGCAATAAATCAGAGCAGCACAGAACTTAAGCTCATGGTCCATAGAAGCTGGGCTCTACAGGTGTACCAGGACAAGCTTAGTGTAAGTCCCTCGAAAAAGTTTCACTTGTGCTGTTTCGGTGTAAATTACTGGTTTGTTTGAACAATTTCATCAGCTGAACCATAAATACTCCAAAACAATTTCTTTGTGACTCAGTGTGATTTTTCATTTTGTAATATTAGCATGTCAAACTCTACATTCTCTACACAGATGAGAAATGAAGTGTATTTAATAATAAAAGTTATCTCTCAGAGACAAAGTTAGTGTCTCATTCAGGTCTGTATCTGAGTAGCCTCAGACACATGCAGTGCTCATATTTTCTGTTTTGTGTGTCACTCAGACCTCTTCCTGACAGGGGCAGCAATTTCATTTAAAGTCCCATTCACTGATACAGGCTTCTGGAGCTCCAACCAGGAGGGTACACACATGATCCAGGGAAAAAAATTATATATGGTCTCTTAGATAAATATTAAGAGGTCCTGTGTTTTACTAAAAAATCAAAGTAGTAAAACACAGGACCTTTGGGTTAGATATAAGGTGATTTGACAAATCATGTCTGTTGTAAATGAGTAAGCCATTTATCGACCTGACTCAGGTTTTAAATCATCATCAGAAAAGACTGAATCCTGACCTGAGAATTGTACACTTTGGACTCTCCACTGCAGAAAATAGAAGCTTCAGTCCTGAATCCTGCAGGTTGTTGTTACCCAGATCCAGCTCTGTCAGACGGGAGGACTGGGAGCTCAGGACTGAGGACAGAGCTTCACAGCTTCTGTCTGACAGGTTACAGCCACTCAGTCTGAAGAAAGGATGACAAGAAGACATGAAACACTTGTGTTAAAGTATATTCATGGTGCCATGAGGAGCTACTACATTTACAATATTTCAACACTGTTTCAGGACATGCTGGAATCCTTATTGCCTCATGTTACAAAAGACAAATGTGGCAGTTTACTGTGACTTGCATGGATTCATTAAAAAAACAAAACATAAACACTGTTAATTTTTTCCAAATGAAATTGATTAAATGATGTTAATTGATGAAAAAAAAATCGATATTGCTTGATCTGACCTCAGCGTTTCCAGTTTGCAGTATTGACTCTTCATCCCAGCAGACAGAAGCTTCACTCCTGAATCCTGCAGGTTGTTGTTACCCAGGTCCAGCTCTGTCAGATGGGAGGACTGGGAGCTCAGGACTGAGGACAGAGCTTCACAGCTTCTGTCTGACAGGTTACAGCCACTCAGTCTGAAATCAAGCGGGAAGGGAGACAAGATCAACCAAACAAATCAGAGCTTTATTGCTTTTTTATTGTTTTTAAGCAGAAATCAGTGAGGTGCTGCTAGATTCTGTTCTTTTGGTTTATTACCCAACAACACACACATACACTAATATTTGTGACTTTTGTAATAGTAGCATTTACAATGCAAAGCAACAGCGATCACAGATTGAAGGGGCCTGAATAAAACTACAATGCAGTGATTTTTAAGATGACCTGTTCTTCCAATTTCCAACAACAGATTTCTCCAACCTTACAGTTAAAAATAATTCTTTATCTCATACTGAATCTTGGTGCACCTCCCCCCAGTTTATTAAAATGGAGTGGTACTGAAGTTGCTGTAAGTGATGTGTGATGCCACTGATTTCCTTTCTGATCCAATACAAAGTAAAATTCAGGCTGGTATCTGCGATACTGATGAAAACTATTCCTTCAGAATCAATACAAGACATAAGAAAATATGTTTTGTATAACATAAAAAGCCTGAATTTTAAAATATTCAGTTAATAATCAAAAACAGATGTGACTGAAAATAATAAAACTGAGAAACATTTTATGGCCATTCGATCCTTTTACAACCATTGCAAGAGCTTGGTTGGCATAGCCGGCAATACGTTGGATAGTCCGGTGGGTGATGGGCTCCACCAGGGCTGCCCTTTGTCACCGATTCTGTTCATAAATTTTATGTTTAAAGGCTGTATCAAAAGTTCATTCAAGTTACAATATTGTGGTCAAAAGTTCTCCTTTTTTCTTTTATACTATACAACTACGCTGTCTCATGGTTTTAGGACATGGATCTGTCATGGAAGAAATCTATGACCACTTTTAATCAACATTTTAAAAATAAACATGATCACAGATTTACTCACAGAGCCTTGTTGGAGGCTTTGACCACTGGCAGCAGCCTCAGAAGAGCCTCCTCTGAAGCAGAGTATTTCTTCAGGTCAAACACATCCAGATCTTCTTCTGATGACAGTAAGATGAAGACCAGAGCTGACCACTGAGCAGGAGACAGTTTACCTGTGGAGAGACTTCCTGATCTCAGGGACTGTTGGATCTCCTCCACTAGAGAACGATCATCCAGTTCATTCAGACAGTGGATCAGATTGATGCTTTTCTCTGCAGACAGATTCTCACTGAGCTTCTTCTTGATGTACTGGACTGTTTCCTGATTGGTCTGTGAGCTACTTCCTGTCTGTGTCAGCAGACCTCGTAGGAGAGTCTGATTGGTCTGCAGTGAAAGACCCAGGAGGAAGCGGAGGAACAAGTCCAGGTGTCCATTTGGACTCTGTAAGGCCTTGTTCACAGCACTCTGGTGGAGAGACTCTTTTTTTCTAAAAAAACTAGACCGCTTGGATGTTGTTTGTTGTTGTTCCAGCAGATTGAGTCCAGAGTTGATGAAGGTCAGATGGACATGAAGAGCAGCCAGAAACTCCTGAACACTCAGATGGATGAAGCAGAACACCTTGTCCTGGTACAGTCCTCTCTCCTCTTTAAAGATCTGTGTGAACACTCCTGAGTACACTGAGGCTGCTCTGATATCGATGCCACACTCTGTCAGGTCGGATTCATAGAAGATCAGGTTTCCTTTCTGCAGCTGATCAAAAGCCAGTTTTCCCAGAGACTCCATCATCTTCCTGCTCTCTGGACTCCAGTGTGGATCTGTCTCAGCTCCTCCATCATACTTGACCTTCTTCACTTTGGCCTGAACCACCAGGAAGTGGATGTACATCTCAGTCAGGGTCTTGGGCAGCTGTCCTCCCTCTCTGGTTTCCAGCACATCCTCCAGAACTGTAGCAGTGATCCAGCAGAAGACTGGGATGTGGCACATGATGTGGAGGCTTCGTGATGTCTTGATGTGGGAGATGATCCTGCTGGCCTGCTCCTCATCTCTGAATCTCTTCCTGAAGTACTCCTCCTTCTGTGGGTCAGTGAACCCTCTGACCTCTGTCACCATGCCAACACAGTCAGGAGGGATCTGATTGGCTGCTGCAGGTCGTGTGGTTATCCAGAGGCGAGCAGAGGGAAGCAGTTTCCCCCTGATGAGGTTTATCAGCAGCACATCCACTGAGGTGGACTTTCTAGGGTCAGTTAGGATTGTAGTTTTGTGGAAGTCCAGAGGAAGTCGACACTCATCCAGACCATCAAAGATGAACACAACCGGGAAGTCTTCAAAGCTGCAGATTCCTGCTTCTTTGGTTTCAGTAAAGAAGTGATGAACAAGTCCCACCAAGCTGAACTTTTCCTCTTTCAGCACATTCAGCTCTCTGAAAGTGAATGGAAATATGAACTGGATGTCCTGGTTGGCTTTGTCTTCAGCCCAGTCCAGGCTGTATTTCTGTGTTAAGACTGTTTTCCCAATGCCAGCCACTCCCTTTGTCAGCACTGTTCTGATTGGTTCATCTCTTCCAGGTGAGGCTTTAAAGATGTCTTCTTGTCTGATGGTTGTTTCTGGTCTGTCTGGTTTCCTGGATGTTGTTTCAATCTGTCTGACCTCATGTTCATCATTGACCTCTGCAGTCCCTCCCTCTGTGATGTAGAGCTCTGTGTAGATCTGATTCAGGAGGGTTGGGTTTCCTGCTTTAGCGATGCCCTCAAACACACACTGGAACTTCTTCTTCAGGGTGGATTTAAGGTTACGGTGACAAACTGCAGCTTGAAGTTCTGAATGAGAAGAAAAATAAACACTCAATTCCAAAAAGAACTAATCTTTAAAACATGTTGCTCCATCTTCCATCTCTGGAAAATGTTCATTTATCCAGCAGCTTAAATCTTTAGATAAATCCTCTTACTGCTCTGCAGACGGTCAGCCAGCTCCTCCTGCTTCATTCTCCTCAGGACGTCCACTGTGATCTTCACAAATGCCTCTCTGCTGCTGCTCCTCTGACTCTCTAAGCATTCTGGGTAACCTGGACTCAGAACCTTCTGGATCTTCTTCAGCTCGTTCTTCACAAAAGTGATGATGTTGTCCTCCAGCAGCTGGAACAGAATATTTATGAATGAGCCAATCAGACTGAAATCATGGAGCCAAACATCAGATCCATGTTGGACACACTGACGATCCACTGGTCTACAAAGAGCAGCATGGAGATGACTGTGAACAGAACAGATGTAACAGTAGTTGTTGTACATGTACAGACCATAAATATGGAGTCCAGCTGTGTTTGATGCTGCTGGGCAGACTGACCACTGGGAACCTCTGAGCTCTGCTGCTCCACTCTGTGGAGGAACCATGAAGGATTAGATCAACACAGGATAAAGATCCAGGAGTTTCTGCTCAAATAACTTCATCTGAATCAAGTCTGTCAAGTTTTAAACTCTCAGATTGTGAACATATCAGTAATTTTCAGTCTGTTTTCATGGACGTCCTTTCAGTGGTGATGTCAGGGATGATTTTGAAGAAGCTCATCAAACTGAACCATCAACAGATCACTGCTCCAAAACCAGAACATGATCCGAGTCTCCCTCCACCACCAGAACACCAGCTTTACTAACGTGGTAGATCAGTGTAGTACAGATCAATAACTGATGAGTCATTTGATCAAAATCACTGAGTGCTTCACGTCTGACCCTCTGATGCTTCTGTAGACATTTTGCATATTTAATGAATGTCTGACAGTTTTACATTCATTCTATGAACACAGTGGAAATGTTGTGTTATAGTCTCCATGTTGTTTCCAGCATCATAAATTCTTAAGTTCAGAAAATTAGATTCTTTCTTCACAGCTGAAAAACAACAACATTTATTCTCTATTGAAATCTGCATCGTCCACTCCAAAGGTCACAATCTGAAGGTAACATCTGGTTTTGTTCCCTGTGGTTAACTCTGAGCATCAGTATGGTGGGATTTATCCACTACATCCACACCACTGTGGTTCAGTGTTGTCCTGATGGAGTAACAGCAGCCAGTATGATCCAGGCTTTAGCTGCTGGGTCTCTGTGTGACCTCTCAGACTGTTTAACAGATCAGACACAAAGAGAATCAGAGCAGCTCTGTTCTTTAAAGACAAACATGAACCCACTCAGGTCACACTTTCCCCACAGATATGAGCATCACTGTCCTCAAACAGCAAATGACCAAGTCGAACATTTGGATCTTTTCTCTTTCATTGTTTTCTTTTTAATGAATCTTTGTAACAATCTGAGGATGTTTCAGGTCATATTTATCCAGGAAACACAAACATGTAAAGGAGTCATCACAGCTCTCTGACCTCGTTGCTCCAGGTTCACCACTGAAGACTGGAGGGACACCTTTGGACCAGTCACTCCTCACAGACGGACAGCTGGACCCTGCAGACTGTGACCTCTGACCTCTGCAGACACAAACATGATTGAAGCAGCTGTGATCACACAGACTGCAGATAATGCAGCTGTTTCCTGTCAGTAACATCCTCTTAGATTAGAGTTCAGCTTTTTACAGGAAAACTGGACAAAACTGATTTTTGTTACAAACTCATTTTCATTTCCTCTCAGCTCACAAACACAGTCAGACAATCAACCAGAGTCAACACTGATTATAATGTCAGTGCAGAATTATTTCTGTTACTCAGTGAGTTCAGCTCTCTGACCTCGTTGCTCCAGGTTCACCACTGAAGTCTGGATTATGACCTTTGGACCGGTCACTCCTCACAGACGGACAGCTGGACCCTGCAGACTCTGCTCTGTCCTCCTCTTCCTCCATCATCATCTTCAGTCAGTCTGAGAGGTAAACCACAAACACTCAGTGAGTTCACATTAACAGGAGGAACTGAGTTACAGTCGCTGACCTCTGACCTGTCATGTGACCATGAAACCAGGTCAATATGTCTGTAGGTTCAGTCATCCAGGTCATGTGATCTAAGGAGCTTGGAGAGAAAAGAGACGTCTTTAAGTTTCTGGAAGACGTTTCATCTGAGAAGCTTCTTCAGCTCTAAAACCAAACGGTGGAGAGTCCCAGATATTTAAACCTGAGAGGGAAAGAAAGCATGTCGCTGACCCACCACTGATGTTATTTCAAGGAGGAAACTGAGAGCCTTTGCACCAGGAGCACAAACATCAGCTCCAGCAATGATCCACTGATGTGTTTTTATTCCATGTATGAATGTTGTTATTGACAGAGATGACGTTTGTGTGTCAGTGATGCAGTGACTGTTGTTGTTACCTGTACAGGCTGGTTAGACTCTATGAAACAGATCATACAGATCTCTGCATGTTAGAAGAGACTATTAAAGGTCATGAATGAGACAAAGGCAGGGAGGCGTCCTTTACAGCTAAACAGCAGAGTGAGAGAACAGCCAGCACCTCTACATTTATCACATTATACAGCACATGTATGATACTGACAGGGATAAGAAGAATTTAGTGATTCTGATCCCATCATTGATATTACTTATTGATTCTCAGTAGCTCTGCTCTGACAGTCACCACCATCACTGAGCAGCATATCAAAGACATTTGTGCACATTAACTGCATGTTGTGGCTCAAATGTTTGTGCATGTTGGAGGCATTTCCTCTTTCTTGTGATCAGTGTTGGTCATTACTCAAAACAGTCATTATTACACATATTACACAGAACACTTTGATTAAAAGTAATGGAGTACGTTACTTCATTACTCCTCATAACATTACTTTGATGTTACTGTGTGAAATGAACAAATGAGCATGTAACAACATAAAGCTGAGGTACAGCCCCACACACCAACACAGATCCTGATGAGGTCACGTGATGTTTCTCTGAGTGTTTATGAACACAAATCAAAGATGAAACAGCACAAAGACACTTCAAAGTGATTCTACTGTAGAAACATGAACAGGTAGAAACCTGCAGCCTGACTGCTCATCACTTTGTTACCTGTTCAAGTTCAGCAGCAGCAGCTCACTTTATCACGGTGCTGGTCTGGGGTCAGTGTTTACTCAGCTTTAACCTCACTCTGGGTTCTTGGCTAGCTTAGTGTTAGCTTAGTGTTAGCATGCTGTGTGCTAGCTCAGCGTCAGAGCTCTGCAGGTGTCTCGTGTGTAAACATTAATCACAGTGACAGTAAAGGAGGTAAAGGGCTGTGACGTCATCACGTACGCTGCGTCCTCTGTGGGCTCTGAGTGAACTCAAAGTACAAACTACAAGTACACAAACACGAACGTAGCTCAGAGTGGCGGACACACTCGGCCTCGTTGGTCCAGCTGTGAGTCCGTTACCGTGAACTATGGAGCGGCAGATTTGTGCTGAACTAAGCTGCACACAGCTGATGTTAGCCAGGAAACATTACACACTGACTTTAATGGAGAGACCGGAAATACAAACACACACAGTTTGTTGTGTGAAGAAATCAAACACGAGCTGAACAAACAGTAAAGTTCCTAAAGACAAACTGTTAAAGGAGGAAACAAAGCAAACTTACAGTTTCTTCACACACCAACAACAAGCTCCACTCCACACCTGGACACTAAACACGGACACACAGGTGAGCTGCTTCCTGGAAGGAGGCGGGGCTCCACCTGAAACTCAGCACAGGTGGGAGGGGCTCAGCTCTGTGTGTGCTGATGTGTTAACTTTAAAAATATGCCGTCTGACTGCTCAGACTGAGTCAGAGTAAAGTTCACATGCTGACGTGTGGAGACATGAAACCTTGTTGTAGCTGCAGGTGTGAACACACTGATCCCAGATCAGCTCTGCTGTATTTGTAACATGAACATTTCTGCTGCAAAGCTTCAAATGTTCAGCATGTTTCTCTGTTTCCAGTCTATAGATCCAGTCACACTTTCTACCTTCACCTGTGCAGTAAAGACTGAGAGCAGAGCTGAAACCAAGCGTCCAATCAGTGAGCAGCATCAACACCTGAGCTTCATTCAGACTCTGTTATTGAAGATGTTGTTGGTACAAAGTTCATCTGCTGCTCACATGAATCCATGAAAGATTTATTTCACTGATGTTTCTTCAAAGCTCATTTCAACCTGTTGAAGTCATGAATGAAAGTGCAGACTGAGAGTGGATCACATGATGTTTGAGGTGTGTCATGTGACATGTTCAGTATTGTCACACATGTCTAGATTGTCCCTGATATCATAACTGCTCAAACACTGATGATTATATTTGAAGAATTATTCCTGATGGCAGCAAAGTTTGAATGGAGCTCTCTGTCTGTGCTGATTTGTCGCCCTCTGGAGGTCAAAGCACAAACTGCATGATGTCACTGTAACCACCACAGAGACAGGAAGTGTTTTTATGACTGAAACACTGAAATGATGCTAACGGCTGTCGTTAGGCTCACTGACAGCAGTGCTGATGTGTTCATGTCAAACACTGGCTCAGGTCAGACTCCTTCATCCTTCTCCAGCGTGAGGCCGCCCTCAGACCCACAGGAGCTCTGACCTTTGACCTCCTGACCCTAACCATTTTAGTCTTGTTGCATCTGCAAATCCATCCAAACTGTAGCCGAGCAAAAGAAGCTGGAAGCTGTTCTATGAATGATGTTGTTGAAGGAGCTTGGAAAGAAAAGCGTCTGGACTTCTTTAAGTTGCTTGAAGAGGGACATGGACGTCTTAACGCCCACTCACATCCTGGGACATTTGATCACAGGAAATCACATGATAGGGTGGGGCTAGATCTCACAATGGGTTCACCCAAAACCTTGGCTGATTGTGACCCACACCCGTTCTCACACCGTGGCTCGTGTGATTAGGTAGAGGATCAACAGGGGCTCCGTGTCCCTGAATTTAAACTGAATCTAAACACACCGTGCACAATGCCAAGTTAGATAATGGTTAAAAGAACAAGATAAGAATAAATAAAAAGATAAAATAAGGATAAGAAATAACTTAAAAAAATAAAATAAAAAGATAAATAACTGCAAATAAGTACAAATAAGTAACTGAAGACACGTGTGGTCTGCAGATGTCGATGTACATGGATGTACATGGAGTTTAATGTGCAAAATGAACTTAGTGTGCAAAGTGACCTGATGTGCAAACTGCAGTTTGAGGTCGGTCAGCTGTTCAGGAGTCTGATAGCAGTGGGGAAGATGGAGTTGTTGAGTCTGGATGTTCTACATTTCACACTTCTGAACCTTCGTCTCGAGGGCAGAGGTGTGTCTCTCCTCTGGACTCTGTGATGGTAGCTGCTCTGCAGAGAGGGCAGCGGGGTCCTGATGATCTTCTCCACAGTTGTTATCACTCTCTGCAGGCGTTTGCGGTTTGCAGTAGTGCTGCCGTACCATGCAGTGATGCAGCTGTCAGGCTGCTCTCCACAGTGCAGCTGTAGAACCTGCTGAGGATCTTGGCCAACATACCAAATTTCCTCAGCCTCCTCAGGAAATACAGCAGCTGCTGAGCCTTCTTGACCAGCTGTGTGAGTTTGAGTCCCTCACTGACTCAAACTCCTTCAGTGACACTTGCAGCCTTGCAGATTAGTTTGCTGATCCTGATGCATCTCTGCAGCTGATGCTGTCCCCCAGCAGACAACAACAACATAGATGCTCTCACTAGTCCACTTTACCCTCTAATCACATCTCTGACATCTGCAGGTTGCTCCATAGAGACTCTTGTGCAATGCCAGGTGTTTGTGTTTGTCTGTAGGTACACATTAGATATGACCATAGACGCACACACACAAGTGAACACAGCAGCACAGATGGTTTCCACCTGCTTCCCTCTTTCTTCACACAACTGTGAGGATGATGAAGAGGTTTCAGGACGAGGTGGTCAGCAAGCACAGGATAAAGCAGGGCCATGAAACTCTCTGGTGCAGCAGATGTTTAATCAGACTCAGCTTTAGGCTTCTTTTCCCACCTGGCAGCAAAGTAACAGCTTCACTAATGTGAACAGTCACAATGTTAAACGTTTCTATATCTTCATATATTTTTATCTGTTGATGCTGCAGAATAAAGTCTGTTAACAGAGTGCAGGATGTGTAGAGCAGGTCCAGCTCTCCCTTTACTGTGTCCACTTTCATCAGCCCCTGTGAAGTGACACAGAGTGCATGTGTGTCTGTCAGCTGTTGTTTGTTGTGAAGGATGGAACAAATGAACACACACTTTTAGAGAAATCTGAAAAAGCAACACGTGCTTGGGCTCCTTCTGTGCTCGTCTTCATTAATGCTGATCTTTCTTTCCTGTTTGTTCTTTGGCACAAGCTTCAGTCTTTTCTCCCAGGGCTCCTTCACACTTAGAAACACACCTACATTCATTTATACACAAACATCATGAAACAAAGGCTTTGTAAAAGAGGACATGAGATCCTCTCTGAACAGCACATTCATATCAAACACAGGACTGAACAGGATATACTGAGTCTGTGCTGTTTTCATTGTTACTTGCTGAGTATTTTTCCAGTGTTTGAAATGTGACTCAAGTCTGATTCTTCTACTGTGTGTGAACTCTAAGCAGCTGCATTAAACAGCTGCTTTTCAAACCAGGCTCAATCCTATGACTCTGTGAATGTAAACTTTTGTCACCTGCATGAATAACAATCCTTGATCTATCAGGACTGCAGTGCTCCTGTGATCCCAGCTTATAGATGGAGGCTAGCATGAGAGGCTCACCAGCTAAAGCAGCACACCTGGGTCTCCCAGCCTATTAAAAGCAGCCCTTTGCTTCACCTGCTTCACTAAACATTATTATTATTATTTAAGCAGAGTGGTGTGATTCATGTAGGCATTGCTGTGTGACAGGAGGACTTTTCTTGAAACAGCTCGTGTGACGTGAGCTGACATAAAAACAGTGATGTTAGCTTGATTCTCTTGGCTAAAACTATTTTAAAAAGAGGGTCAATCATGCAAATCTGCCAATAGAAGCCAAAGTTACAGCCCCTCAGAGTTTAAAGAGAAAAGGCCCGTTTCCAACACTCGGTTGTGCAAAGGGAAACAGGCCCACAGTGCCTGAGTGTGTGGGTAATTCTTCAAATAATATTCAAAAGCAAACATTTTTAAGCATGTAAATAAAATTCAATCATTTCTGCTCTTCAATACCTAAGAAATGAAAACTGGCAGATGGTCCCAAAATGTGAAACGCCTGGCTATCTGTGCATTTAGTGCTGCAAGTTTTCACTGTTTACCTTCAGAAGCATAAATCTCTGCACAGATAATGTTCATATGTGGATTCCTGGTTTCTGCAGTTAATTGTGACCCAAAGCGTATTTTTAAAGTGGTTCCAGGCAATAAAGTCTAAAAATAAATACATCTACTTCCTTTTTCTGTGTTCCAGCCTCAGTGACTCTGACACAGTGCTGTAATATTTACACCTCTGATGAAAGCAGAGTTTGTAGTTGCAGAGAAATACTCGACTCATTTTGGGCATTTACGAGCAGGAACCTCAGAAAGCCCCTCGCTGCTTCACTGGTTAAGAAGCAAAGCAAACATTAGTTCACAGTGATGTTAATTAAGGCCCAAAGTTTAGGAACGAACGTCAGCACTTCACTAATGAATGTAATGCTGATTCATGTGCTTGTTTTGTAATGTGCATGTTGTGCGTTGCTATTTCCCATATTCTTTGGCACTGATAGATGAAGAGTCTCAGGCAGGACCGAGGCTGCCAGCTGCTGACAGTGAGCAGGGAGAGAGCAGCAGAAGCTGGGCAAGAGCAGGGCACCTTCAGCCCCCTTCATCAGTCAGAAATCATTTGGGTGTCTGTGTGAAATGTCTGATTTTAAAAATCTTTTTGTAGACATATTTATTAAATGTTTAACAATTATATAGAAGAAAGACAATGTAAAGAACAAAACATGACAAAACCAAAATGAGTTGAAGTTATGAACTGTTTCTGAGAGACAAATAACACCAGGATCCTTTTTGTGTAGCTGACAGCTGGTAACTGTGCAGGGGCGGGTCTAGCAAAGTGTTGCCAGGGGGGCAGGTAGGGCATTAACAGGGAGAGGGGGGCACAAAGACATACTTTTCTTTCTTGTTCTCATTTAAAATGTCTCACTTTTAATAAATAATTATCTGAATCTTACAACAAACGTTTTCATCTGATGTAAAATGTATAGAAATCCATTATTGTACATAGTCATTTTTTAGGGTCCCATCATAATTTCTTCAGAAGTAAGTACTGCATATGATGCCAGTGTTTCCCACATTTTCTAGATTCTGCACCAGTACTGTGTGTAAAATGCATCAAAAAGTCCGTTTGATTCTTTCTCAGCTGTCTTTCTGTCTCCTTTCACTTTTTAAAGGTTGCCATGTTAGAAAACATATTTTGCCCTGCCGTGCTGTTTATTGATGTGGCAAATGAAAGGTTTATGAAAATATATCTAAATCTGTCATCAGTAATCAGCAATGATCATGTCTCACCTCTAGTCTCTGTCTTAATGTCAGGTTTCCACCGTGTGTTGTAGATGTTCAGGAGGTTAACTCGACCAACAGTCTACTTCCTGTTTAGAATACCAGGACAGGGAGGATGGTGCAGGTTTAAGTTTATTAGACTGATGCATGTATACCAACAAGACAGCGTCCATCACTGTGACAACAGCGTTTGTTTTCATTCAAAGGCTTCATGGTTTTTCCTTTAATACCTGGGGGGCCGGTCTCCAGTCAAAATGCCCGGGACCATTTTTTGTCCCAGTCCAGCCCTGGTGTCAGATCTGCATGCAGTGTCAATGAGACGATCAACAACAGATCAGACAAAACACTCAGGCGGACACTCCTCTGTAGAAGGAAACATGGAAAGTGTGAGGTAATCAGTGCACAACATCACTTTGTATTTCAGGCTGTTTTTATATAGAACTTCAGCACCAATGTAAAAGTTCTGGTTTTAGGAAGATGAAGAACATTTTCAGGAAGGATGCCGTCTGCAAGCAGAGCTGCTTGAACCTCAGCGCTGAGGTCCAGACTACTTCCTGTGAAGCCACGTGATGTAAATCTGCTGCTGTAACTTCACAGTTTACTGAAGCTAAATGCAACGTTACCATATAATCTGTTTTCAACAAAGGTTTCACTCCGTCCGGTGTTGATGGAATGATTCAGGCCGTACTCGTCAGGCTTCCCGTCGACCACACGCATTTCAGTCACAAACCCGTGACTGACAACAAGGGAAACAGCAGAAGAAAAGATGTGAAAAATACTGGATGATGATGATGGAGGATTAACCGCGGTGGCTAAACTGTTTCCTGTCTTTGTGGGCGTACTCACAGGGAAGTTTCCAGGCACGTCAGTCTTGGTGGCTAAAGTCTCCATTTTCCAACATGTATCGCTACAGGTGCAAAGACACAACATTAATCATCAGTGTAAATATTTTAATGCTGTCCAAACGGTGTTTTCTTTGTCTGTCCTCTCGCACTCACAGAGGAAACGAGGACGCCACCTTCAACCCATCTTCAGTTGGCTCAACCATGGCCGGACTTCCTGTTGGCTTTGTGACAGCAAACCACTTGAAATGAGAGCAAACTGCAGTCAAGCACCACTTACAGCAACCTGTGGACACGCAAATGGAAAGCACTGAGAATCATACAGAAGCATAAGAGCTGTTTATTGTAACACGTGTGTGTGTGTGTGTGTGTGTGTGTGTGTGTGTGTGTGTGTGTGTGTGTGTGTGCACATTAATAACACACTGATGTATGTTAGTTTGATTTATGCTATATCTGAGAAAACAACTGCAGAATTTTACATCAAAGTTTCCAAAGCTGATGTTTTGTTGTTCACTCTGTTTTATATTCATATAGTTTGTTGTTTTTAAATCAGTGGACAAAATAAATATTATCACACAAAATCCAGGGTGAAACATAACCAAATAACCTAAATGGTGAAGTCATTATAGAAGTACATGTTGCAAAGGTCGGCCTCCTGTATAGACTGCTAAACTGTCTGGGGGGGCCCTGCCTGTCCTCGTTGGATAAGCTCCACCCCTTTTCCATAAGACGGAGACATTTGTATGAAAATAGATGGGCAGTAAAATAAAAAATAAAAAATATTATGGATGACTCTGTAAATCAAAGTCCGCCTGAGGCAGAAGCAGAAACCATGAGGAGCACAGCACCACTCCCAGAAGGGCACGAAGTGAAGCCATAGCTGCTGAAGAGTGAAGACGTGATGATGGAGGAGATCACAGATGAAGATCTGCTGCCTGCTGACTCTTTATATAGAAGAGTGAGACTATCTCCCCACCAGCAGCTGCACTTATACAAACCCCAGGTGCTGGGATGGCTTTGAACATGTGACATTTTCTGCAAACACATGGACAGTTTCATAAGCACAAAGATTATTCCTGCAGCGGCAGAATCGTATCCACTGTGTGAGAGGTGAACGTCAGACAGTTCTTAGAAAATGTAGTTTCTCTTTAAGCTTTTAACGTCTCTTTTACCCCCATTTGTCTAAAACTACTTGACAGCCCTTCATGTCAGAGGTTTATTACCTGTGCAGGATGGAGCACATGGTCTCAGTCAGGCTGGACACGATCACTCCTACAGGAAGTAAATGTGATTTTATTTCACCTGTGAAATGATGAAAAACAGCAGAATAGCTCACGCTAACAAACGGGTGTTGAAATGTTTCATTTTCTGCTGTTTCACAGGTCAAAAAGGGCGTCGAAGCAAACTGAAGCTGAGCTGCTGCTGCTGTTGTAGTGCAGCATCTGCTGTGTGCTTCATCAGAGAACCTTCTGTACACAGCAGACAGAGGCTGCTGCCACTGAAGTCCATCTGCTAGAGAGCTTTAAACACTGGTTATTGAAGTGGCTTTGATGATACTGATACACAGTCTTTGCTGCTGTCACAGGACAGGGATCCACCAGGGAGTAGTTGTCAGGATAAAGAGCCTTCGCTTCTCTAAATATAAACTGGATACTTGTAGGAAACTTTGGGAAGCAGCATTTTTCCTCATATCGTCTAAACTGAAGTTAGCTCAGGTGCTTCTTCCATACTTGCTCTGCAGAAAGCCAAAGAGTTTGGAGCTCTGCAAACATTTGCAGCACAGCTGGATGTTTGTAACTTTGGTCACCTCTGTATCATCCCTCAGATTCTTTCTGCACAGCTTTGAAACCATGACAGCACGAGTGATGCTGAGGAGACGTCCAGTTTAA
The DNA here is from genome assembly GCF_964374335.1 of Astatotilapia calliptera. Taxonomy (NCBI): domain Eukaryota; kingdom Metazoa; phylum Chordata; class Actinopteri; order Cichliformes; family Cichlidae; genus Astatotilapia; species Astatotilapia calliptera. Next base: position 9,450,796 of record NC_137424.1, on the reverse strand, counting down.
ACAGACCTTTATTCCTGGAACACAAACACATGAAGTGATGCTGCTAAAGAAGAACATTTAATCGCACTAATGAATCAAGCATCTGTATGTCTGTCAGTCTGTCAACAGTTCCTCTGATCGACTTCAGACTTGGTGGGTATTTTGTTTTTGCAGCGGTCAAAGTCGATCAGCGTGTTGCTTTGTCTGCTGTAAATCTGCCTGTACAAAGGGAAACATGCATGTTTTAGATGCAAACTCACAACATGGCTGCATTTTTGTGATTATGTGTATTTTATATTGATTTATTCTATTATGTTTTGTATATGAATCTTTACAAGTGTGTCGATACAAAGGCTTGATTAAAACAAAGGTCTCAGCTGTGCTGTTAGGGATGCTCTCATATTTGTTTCAAATGTAATAAATCAAAGGATTTCAGGCTTTTCATCCTTTTTATTTGTTTGGTTCTAACAGCAGCTGGATAAAAACATGCAGGTGATGAATATAATTGTGTGATATTATGAGCATTGTGAATAAAGAAAGAGCAGAGATAGTAAAAAGGAAACAGGTGATGGACGTGAGATTTTCAGAACAAAAGCTCCTCAGTGAGACGATCACCTGGACACAAGGTCAGGCAGCTGGGACTCATCTAGAGAGCAAAATGGAAAAGTGATCTGTGCAGAACATCACTGTTGATTGCAGTTATTTACATCAGACTTCTTCTCTGAGATAAGAGCACCGTTTGTGGGAAAGATGACAGTATTTCCAGGCTGGATGCTGTTTGCAGGGAGAACTGAATGAAAGTCTCCTGCACCTCAGCGCTGAGGTCCACACCTGTGAACACAGATGAGGTCAATCTGCTGCAGCACGTAGAGCTTTACTGATCAGCAGGTTCAAAGGATTCAGCAGAGCGTAGAGTCAGAGCTAAATGCCACATCACCATAGAGTTTGTTAACAACAGCTTTCTTTGCCCTTTGTCTCGATGGACTGAATCAGGGATACTCGTCATACTTCACCTCAACCACGTCACTGAGAGACCCCAGCCTGACACAGCAGCAGAGATGATGAAAGCAGAAACAGCAAACAGATGCTTCAGTTGTGTTTCTCTCTGTGTGTGCGCTCACGCCCACTTGTGTGTGTGAACTTTCCACGTACCTCAGCTTGTTTCTCCAACATGAGCCATCAGGGCTGAAAAACATCACTAACACATGAATTCTTTCTCTTTTTGTTATCACCTGTGATCATGTGTCTCATGTTTCTGTCATTCACCAGTTCTTGTATAGTTACGTGTAACTAGACTTCTGTGGGACGTAAATGATTGTTTTGTATGCAGATCTGTACAAAGGATGTAAACACTTGATTACAAAGGAGATCTCAGCTGTGTTGTTGTGGATGGACTTCAACGTATTTGTTAAAAAAGAGAATAAAGCAAAGTGTTTTAGCTGTTTGGGAGTTTTTGTTTGATTCCATTCAGTTTTATTTCTATGGAGTCAAATAATAACAAAGGCTCTAGAACAGCCCTGAGTTTGTCCAGGTGACACTCCTCTGAAGAACAAAGACAAAGAGGAAGAAGGGGATTCGTTTTCAAGTCTTGTTTCTTTCAAAATAAAAGCTGAAATGTTTTGGAAGCATGATAATATTTTCAGCCAGGATGCCGTCTCCAAGGAGACCTGCACCTCAGCGCTGAGCTCCACATCACGCCCTGTGAAAGCACAGATATAAATCTGCTGCAGTGAGAAGAACTTTACCCAACACAAGTGTAGAAGTAGACATTTGACTTTACCTACAACCTGTTAACAACAAAGCTTTCATTGCCTCTGCTGTTGATGTCATGTAGGACTAATCATACTTCACATCAGCCATGCACACGTCAGAGGATCTCCAGGCTTTCAGTAATAAAGCCAAGCAGATGATGTGAACATAGCAATAGTAAAACATGCATCATAATCAGCTGTATGTGTCGACTATGTGGCACCTCAGTCTTGTTGGCATGAAGAAAAGTTGTGTAACATGTAGCATAAGGGCTGCAAAGACATCATGTAGACAGCAGTCGTCTGTTAGTCGTAACGTATCTCCTGTTAAAGAGTTAAATGTGCGTTCTCCATCTCTGTCCTCTCACAGCTCGCCGTATACCAACTCCAGCTGTGGTAACCATGGCTGTGCCCATCAACACGCTGAAGCTGAGACGCCACCCGTCACTATGGCGACTCCAATAGGGTTACCTGTCAGCTGTGGACGCATGAAAGGAAAACAGCAGAAACACAGACATGTTTACTGGAACATTTCCTATTGACAGCTTTATGGAAAAGTGGGTTTAAACACTTTTCTATGTTTTATTTTGTTTATTTATGGATTTATTGTGAAAGGAATTTCAAAGGTTTAATTTGACCTTTCCCCTGTTTTTCATACAGACTGGAGACGAATGGATGGTGCTTTCTTTGTTTGTCTAAAGATAATGAATAAAACTCTACACACATCTTAAACCACCCTCCTTTCTATATATTTTGTTATATAAATGGAAAGTATATAAGACACAAACTGAGCTTATATGATACTAAGGACCCTGGAGGTCAGTCCACCTTTATAATTCAGCACAGCCTGGAGTCTCTTAGTCAAGCTCGTTTGTGTTTACTGTGAGGAAGTTTTCAGCAGCAGCTCTTTTCTTGGATGTTGGTTCCCTTTGTTTCCATCCTCTGTTAAGATGTTTCAGTAATGTTGAGGTCTGGGGAGGCCAATCCATGGCTGACGTCCTGTGATGCTGCATTAGCAGTTTGTTCATAGTGAAAAATGAAGCCACTGCCAATCAGACATTTGCACAGTGGATCAACTTCTGATGGTACTGTCCTGAATTCCACACCTATAATATGTTTGCATGTACTGATGAATATGTGCAGCTGATTTTCAGTCCAGTTCCTGTGTGACAGACGCCAGTCTTTCTGCCTGTGTCCTTCCTTAACAATAGAGCCATCCTTCCACTGAGACTGTTTCTGATGAGGCTTCACTGAGCAGTAGATGGATCCCTCAGCTCATCTAATCGTCCTATTTCTAACACATGACTGTCAGAAACTGTTAATCTGCTGCAGCTCTTTAACTCCTCCACTTCTTTTTTTTGTAATCTCTTAGTTTCCTCATCTTTTAAGGTGGCACTGCACACCAGATCCAAAGTCAACATGCTGTTATATAATGGAGTTGAACCTGTAATGGAGTTTGATTTAAACCAATCAGCAATTAAGTGAATGATGATGAGCAAAGATGGTGGAGGTGGTGGATGAAGACCCGGACAGCTGTGGTTGGTTCCTCGTATAGAGCAGAGTGAGGTTGTGTTTGCACATTATTATAAAACCATGTTCACCATATATTTTAGCTGCAGACAATAACATGATTTCTTTGCTGTGGTGATTTTATTCCACTTTGGTAAAATGGAAAACCATCATTTCTTGCTGTAATTCACACATTATTCCAAGAGCCTCAACACAAGCCTTGTAGTCCGACCATATATAGACAAATCAATAGTTGTGTTTGTAACAGCTCATGAACATGAATCGTTCCACATTACTTTGAAATCATTGTAAACTAAACTGGAATAAATGAGTGTTTATATATAGTTTTGTCTCAGCTGTTCATACACAGTGTTTCAGTTCTTATCAGAGTCCCACCGTCTCACTGTGGTGAACCTTTAGCTCTGTTGGAAGCGTGTTGTTAGACCAGGTTTCCCTCATTTAAAAATAATCTCTCATTAGAAATGGACATGATGTCTAAGACATAGAAATGCTTATTATGGGTTCACTTGATGTCACTGAAAAGATGCACATGGGTAACGTGCAGGCCATCCAGCTCCGAGGTTTATCTCCTCACCTCGAGTCTGCGACACTCTCTCCGTGTCCTCTCAGATAAGGGCGCGCACATTTCTGCACGATCTTCTAAATTACAAAGAGCGATTCACAAAACAGAAGCTCACAAAACACTCATCACAAACCAAAAATGGCTCCACTGAGCGTCAAACTGTCACCAGAATTTACTGATAATCTAAAGACTCACAGAACTCATTTTGTCTCATTGTGTCTTAGTTTGAGACATAAGTGCATGATCATAATACTGTGTAGTTAGATGAGACAGAGCTGATGCTTGCTCTTAATTATCCTCTTCATGTTTCCCGAGCCTCAGCAGTGGAAGCTACCATGGATAGAAAGACTATGACTCATCTTAAATCTCAAATCTTTGTCTCCAAAGAGCTGCTGATGTGTCCGATATGATCCACAAGCTTAAACTAGGATTATAAGTGTGTGCAGTGATGTGTGTGAAACCTCTGAGGACTCACACGTGTGTGCTTCAGCCCACACACACATATGAAGCACTGCGACCTCACACAGAAGTGTTTTACACATCCAACCTGAATCCTGATCATTTCTACAGTTTATTAAGTTCAGCTTCACCTGAACATCAGTGATGAAGCTGCTCTGACTCCATCACAGCTCACAGCTGTTGGAATGAGTCAAACAATGAAGAAGGTTCAGAAACAGCTGATGATTTTACAGAAACATGATGCAAACATGAAAATGGACACATGATTTTTTATTAACAGACACTGTTTATGTTTCACTGTGCATGACGTCATCAACACTGACACCAGGGGGCGCTCATCACCAGCCTGAGGAACTGTGATAAGGGAGGGAGACGCAGTGTTGTGTGTACTGCAGTCGGACAGAAGGAAAAACTTCCTCCTGAAAACATTTTCATCCTTCCCAAAAGTGTTTGAGTCAAATGTTACAAATATATAAATACAATAAAACACAGGGTCTTACATAAAATTAGTGATGCAGTTGTGCACTGAGCACCTTTCCAATGTTCCTTCCTCAGATGAGTCCAGCTGCTGAACACATTAACATCTGTATGTAAATGTAGCCGAGAACCAACCTGAGCACTGCTGGGAAAATACAAAGGCAACCATCAAAGTGCTGTATTATCTTATTTATTCTGAATGTTGACTTAGATCCACACCACGATTTATGAAACTATAGAATTAAAATAACAACAATCGTCTGCTTCTTTAAAATTTCTTTCATTACATCAAACCAGTGAAAACTGAAAAAAACAAAGAGCTGTTAGCATGTTCAGACCAACTTTGAGACAGAGACTGTAAAGTTCTGCACTTTAAATCCTGCCTGTGTTCCTGCAAATGATTCACACTGAAAGTATCTTAGTTTAGTATTGAGTGAGCCACAAAGCAGCCTGATAGCTTTAAAACAGTAAAAGTAAATGAAATTGACAGTTTCAGTGTAGCTGGATCTATTATTGGGGGGTCATGACCCCCGTAACCCCGCCTGGTCCTGAGGTCAAATCCACCATCTTTGTTTCAGAGCTTCATGTTCTCCCGTGTTTGTGTGCGTCCTCTCCGGTACTCCGGCTTCCTCCCACAGTCCAAACACATGCAGTTAGTGGGGTCAGGTTAGCTGTGAGTGGTTGTGTCTCTGTGTTATTCCACCTTAATAAATGACTTCCTGTTAGCATGAAGTGCTTCTGTAGGACTGATGTCATTTTCATGGTTGGATCATTTAAATGAAGCCGGACTCAGATGCAGTAAATAAGCTGATTGATCATTAATGAATAAAGCTGGTCAAACACATCACGTGGACACATGTGATTGTGTGTTGTAGTATTGATCCCAATGCTGGTATCAGTCCTGGATCAATAACACTGGATGGATGCGTTCAGCATGGAGCCCCTGAGCTGTGTTACAGACAAACATGGAAACTGACAGGTCTGTGTCATTCACAGTCTGTAACACTTCTAAACAACAGAGGCTGACCCAAGTGCCTCAGAGCCAGGCACGCTCACATCACAGCTCTCTAAATAAGCCAGTTTCAAAATAAGAGCTGAAAGCTGTGTTTGCTTGTGTTAGCTTATTATTGTGGAGACTAACATTCAGTGATCATGTGTTCAGACTCATAATGATTACTCTCAGAAATCCTGATCTTTGTATTTACTGTGTGTTGGATCAATAACTGAGATTCATCGTATCACACAGAAGTGCAGCTGCTGATGTCAGCACATCTGGAACAATACGAGGTATCTGCTAGCAGACTGAGCAGGACGTGAGACCTGTGGACTGTTTAAAGCTGTCCCTCCACAGCTCACTCAGACCTGATCCACACCTCAGTGATATTCTCTGACTTCCTCAGTAGAGACAGAAACCATTCAGATCTGGGACCATCAGCTGACTGATGATGTCACACAGACTGTGTTTTTCAGGAACAGTGATTCTGATGTGAGCCTGCTAGCTGACAGCAGACCTGATGAAAGCACATGTTCACATCTGTGAGGACAGACTGGACTCTTTGACTGCACCTTGGTTCTCCTCAGAGGTCTGTACAGGAGCATGTCCACCCCCACTGAAGATCTCAGTCACTGTGAAACATAGAAAGCTGCTTGTGTGGCCTCTGCCTCACATGTAGATACAGCTACAGGTTTCTCTGTCAGTCAGACTGAAACAGTGTCCTGATGCTGCATCATTCAGCTCTGTGCCCCAGTCAGCATCACTGGGAGCTACCAGTGTTTCTGCCCTTTTCCTGTAACACTACACTCAGCACAGGCTCAGCTGGTATCCAGTGTTGGACTTTGGCTTCAGCTGCTGTGATAGATCCTCTAACATAGATCAGCTCTGCTACATGTTGTTAGATAAGTGCAGCTGCTGTCATGTCCTGATGTTTCTCTGGCTCAGCAGCTTCTCCATCAGAGGTTCACATGGAGCTGATCCAGTATCTCCAGTAACTGTGTTCTGTGCCTCACTGGTTCATCCTTCTGTCTGTGTGACGTCAGTCAGATGTTGAAGTTCAACTCTGTAATCTTCACTGTGTCACAGAGTTCAGTGAGTCCCGTTATTCACAGTATCAATCAGATCATCAGAGAACAGCTGATCAGCAATCAGTGGTGCCAACAGCGCCTCCTGTGGTGAGAGGATGCAATAATGCAATGTAGCATTTTTCCACTCAACACTTGCAGTCATGGAAACTGTCTGTTGGATCTGTGTGACGTTGCTTTCTTGGTTAGAGTTCCTCACAAATGTCCAGATGATTCTTCTAATGAGGCGTCGACCATGTTTGCAGCTCTTTGGAAGAAAACGTCGCCCTTTGCCATCCTTACTTTTCTTTGACTTCTTCAAATGCAGCTGAACTCCAGCTGGTATTTTCTTGGACTTTGCAGCTGTTTCTGGTCATCAGTTCATTCCTGCAAACCTCTGAAGCTGAACAACAATGATGCTGCATTGCTGGCTGATCCCAAAAGGTTGATTCTGTTCATCTGGACGTTTTCAGAAACGTTTGCTCACTGATCAGGTGACTTCTTCAGTCTCAGCTGACTGCAGCTTTACAAGCTTACAAACAGCACATTTGCACAATGACTGAAAGCAGCAGCACCTGATATATATGATACTAATATAATACATATACATATATAATCCATACTAATGATGAAGGAACTGAGCTCACAGTCCATTGTTCATTCAGTGAACTACTCAGTTTATTTTGGGCCTCAGAAATGCTCACTCTGTTTGTACATCACTGTCAGCAATAGACTCATTCTGCTGTGTGGACAGGAACACATGTGACATCACTTCCTGTTTGTTTGTGACTGAAGAGGAAGAAGTTTACAAGGAATCATTTAGAAGAGTTTCAAACATCAACTGATTGAATCCATGAATCTGAAAACGTGTTTGTGAGTGAAAGAGACAGACATGTACAGACTGAACTATCTGTTCAACAGTCAGAGTGTTTCTGTAACAGGAGACACTCTTTACACTCCACTCAGCACAGGGACACTGAGGAACCAGGAGGATATTTACTGACACTAAACCCAGGATAAAGAGTTTGAGTGAATGTGGTGTTGAAGGTGTGGAGGTGGATCAGAGTGTCAGAGGAGACTCTGTAGAAGGACAGAGTGCCAGCAGGACAGTCCACATACACTGCTGCTCTGTTAGAGACAGAGGAGGAGGAGGAGGAGGAGGAGATGGATGTTTGTCTCTTATTGTGCCAGACATGACGAGGACCATCATCAGAGCAGTACAGACTCCAGGACTGATCATTTCCTCCAAACACACAGTCACTGCGTCCTTTCCTTCTGATGCTTCTGTAACTCACTGATATATAAACGTCTCCTCTCCACTCGACCTCCCAGTAACAGCGACCAGTCAGACCATTTCTACACAGCAGCTGACGAACATCAAATCTGTCTGGATGATCAGGATATGACTGAACCTCCTCCACATGTGTCACCTTCCTGTTGTTGTCAGACAGTTGGAGCTCTGTGTTCACTGTGTTTGTGTCGATTGTGAGTTGACAGGAATCTGATGGAGAGAACAAACACAATCCAGCTGCAGTTATTGATCCATCATCTGTTCATTGATTGACACTTTGATGATGACTCCTGACATGATGAAGATGGTTGAATGTGTGCTGCTTTGTTTTCATGAATCCCATTAAAAACACACTTACACTTCCTCAGACCTGGTCTCAACCATCGGACTCCAGCAGGCTCCACCCTGAAAGGAGGAGGGGGGTCAGAGCAGCACAGTCAGCATGCACACATGGACATTACATGGCTCTCACACACACACTGTTACACACTGAGCTCAAAGCTCGGCTCCACTGTTTTATTCAAAGAAATCTACATTTATTTATCAGCACATTTAAAAACAGCTTGAGCCAAAGTGCTGCACAGAGTAGAGAGAAAATAGGAAACATACACAGTAATGACTATAAAGACTGGTCAGGATTGAAAGCTACAGAGTACAAATGTGTTTCCAACCGGCTTTTAAAAATGTCCAGTGTTGGTGACGACCTGATGTGAAGGGCGACTGTTCCAGAGTTTGGCTGCAGCCATCGATAAAGCTCACCTCTGTTTTTACGTCTAGTTCTGGTCAGAAGCTGCTTATCTGCAGACCTGAGGGCTCCACTTGGATTCTTTTGTTAAAGAGAGATAAGATGGAGCCAATCCATTCACAGATTTAAAGACAACCAGATCTGGAAGTGGATTCTACCACGTACTGGTAACCAGTGGAAAAAGCTGGTGATGGGTCGTCTAGCACAGACCCACCGCTGGAACCAGACAATTGATGAGGGAGAGAACTGTGACAGCGCCGTTCCTTCACTTGACCTCAGTCGCTCTCGTCTGCTCCCTCGTAACACTGCTCTTTATTGAGCTTACATGAATATGCACAAGTTCATTATGACGTCTTACACAGGTATGAACAAAGAGTACCAGTCTGTGCATAGTGTGTGTGTGTGTGTGTGTGTGTGTGTGTGTGTGTCTGTGTGTGTGTGTGTGTGTGTGTGTCTGTGTGTGTGTCTGTGTGTGTGTGTGTGTGTGTGTGTGTGTGTGTGTGTGTGTTCGTTCCAGATGTGACCCTGTGACCCCAAAGCTGGTGCTAAGAGTCCAGCGGTCCCCCTAACAAAGGGCTCTTATACTTAACCAGACACAGAGTAGGTGTCCTCCTACATCAGGGGTCTCAAACTCGTGGCCCGCGGGCCAATTGCGGCCCGCAGGACGATAGTTTTTGGCCCCACCTTAACATGAAAATGTAATGTTAGTTTGATAATGTATGACACTTTACAGTGTTGTGGGCGGAGCTGAATTAACCCACCAATCAGGGTGGGATATGGATCTCAGGGGACACCAGCCGGGCTTGATGCAAGCAGGGAAACATTTCTCAATGAGTCAAAGTTCCACCAGCGTTGCCCTGGAGTGTTTCTTTCTTTCCTGTGCCTGGCTGGCTTCCTCCTTTCTATTGGGCAAACGCCGACATTCGCCCCAGCGCGCTGTGTTCACAACACTTCAAAAAAAGTTGTTTTTTTAAGTTGCTGCCCAGCGGGACATTATACGTATATAGATTTATACACACGTCAGTGGGATTTAAAGTTATTTTTCCACAGAGAGAGATCTCATATTAACTCTCACAGTGATGCGTAGGCGGCGGGATAAAAGAAAAGTCATGAACTCAATGCAGCCCAATTTAGTCTGCAGTCACATAGCGACACCTGTTCATCGGCAACAACAGTCCCCGGTAACCCGGACTAATTATAGGGTCGCACCGTAATTTGTGGCTCCATGTTTTTATTTGCATCACTGCGTTTGCATTGCAGCAAACATGAACATTACATATATTTCAATATAATGTAAAAGCAGTCAAAACAACTAACATCAGAAACAGCTGATGTTATTTGTTATATGTCACGGTGTCATTTCCGCTTCTTTCTCCTGTAACAACAGCCCGGCGCCGTGAGCAGTCGCCTTTTTTGCGCTCGCTATCCCTGCACTTTCTACCATCTGCAAACGCCACGGTGTTCGTGTCGTCATGAAAGACATGAACATCGAGCGTAAAAACAAAGGAGACTGCTACCGGCTTTTTATCTGCCGATCGCCGTGCTACGGTTGCAAGAAAAAGAAGCAGAAATGACGTTCTCTACGCGTTGAGACGTTCCCCGTCCGTCGGCTAAACGCTTGATTGAACCTTCAATGCGACAGTGACACCAAGTAGAATTATAAATGTCACATAGCCCCAAACATGTCTTTTTCAAAGCCTGCGGTGAAGAGAAAGGTTGGTGATGAGCACCGACAATTTCAGGAAAAGTGGGAAATGCAATATTTCTTTGTTGAGCACAGGGGCACCCCGACCTGTCTTATTTGCACAGAGAAAGTTGCGCTGCACAAGGAATACAATTTGAAACGTCATTACACAACTAGACATGCTGAGCTGGATGCAAAATACCAGGGAGACGAGAGAGCGAACCGGGTTGCCAGTCTTAAAACAGATCTACTGAGCAGCAAGATTTCTCCAAGAAAGCAACCAAAGAGAATAATGCAGCAGTCGGAGTCACGTGGTTAGTGAGATGATTGCTAAAGCAGGGAAGCCATTCACAGAAGGTGCATTTGTCTAAAAGTGCATATTGCAGGCTGCAAATATAGTCTGTCCGGGAAAGAAAGGTCAGTTTAGCAACATCAGCCTTTCTGCCAACACCGCAGCAGATCGCATTTCTGACCTGTCAAGTGACATTTATGACCAACTGTGTGAGAAAGCCAAATGTTTCAGTGTATACTCAGTCGCTCTTGATGAGACCACAGACATCACCGACACTGCCCAGCTCCCAATGTATGTCCGTGGTGTTGATGACAGTTTTGAAGTGATGGAGGAGCTGCTCACAGTAATTCCAATGCATGGCCAGACCACCGCTCAGCAGATATTTACAAGCTGTGTGATGCCATTGAGAATGTTGGTTTGCCATGGAAGAGGTTTGTTGGAATAACAACAGATGGAGCGCCATCAATGACAGGGAGGAAAAATGGACTGGTGGGACAAAACAAACTGGAAGAGGAAGGCGTGGAGGAGGCCATTGCTCTGCACTGCATCATCCATCAGCAGGTCCTTTGCAGCAAATGCCTGAAGTTTGACAATGTGATGTCTATTGTTGTGAAATGCATCAACCAAATCAGATCCAGGGGCTTAAAGCACCGAAGGTTCTGTGCTTTTTTAGAGGAAATGGAGTCAGAATATGGGGATGTGCTCGACTTCACTGAGGTACGTTGGCTCAGCAGGGGAAATGTATTAAAGAGACTTTTTGAGTTGAGAGCAGAAGTGAAGCCTTCATGGAGAAGGATGGAGTTAGTGTTCCTGTGCTAACTGATCCCAAATGGCTCATGGACTCAGCTTTTCTTGTTGATATGACACATGAGCTTAATGTACTGAACAAGACGTTACAAGGCCAGGGGCAACTTGTCAGTGCTGCCTATGACAACGTGAGAGCATTCTCCACAAAACCGGCGCTCTGGAAAGCTCAGCTCTCTCAGACAAACCTTTGCCATTTCCCAGCATGCAAGGCACTCGTGGATGCAGGCACACCATTCAGTGCTGACAAGTATGTTGATGTCATTTTGAGGCTACAGGAGGAATTTGATCACAGATTTGCTGACTTCAAGACACACAGAGCCACCTTTCACATTTTTGCGGACCCCTTCTCCTTTGATGTGCAAGATTCCCCTTCTGTGCTTTAAATGGAGCTCATTGAGCTGCAGTGCAACTCTGAACTCAAAGCAAAGTTCAGGGAGGTGAGTGGAAAAGCAGACAAGCTTGGACAATTTTTGAGAGACTTGAGCCCTAGTTTCCCTCGGCTTTCCCGAATGTTCAAGCGGACCATGTGCCTTTTTGGTAGCACATACTTGTGCCAAAAGCTCTTCTCCACTTTGAACTTCAATAAGTCCAAGTACAGGTCCAGACTTATAGATGATCATCTTCAAGACATACTGAGGGTCGCAACTGCTTCCTCCCTCAGGCCAAATCTGGCTCGGCTATGCGAGAGGAAACGCTGCCAGGTCTCTAGCAGCAAGGAGTAGGCAAGAGAAGCCATGTTCAGAAGAACAGTTCATTTTCTCCAGTGTTCCATTCATGTTCAGAAGAAGGTTATAGAACTGTTAATACAGACATTTCAATCTAAATACAGCAGATATAGAAGACTGAAAGAAACACACAAGTTCACTGACTAAAAATATCTTATTATTATTTTATTTATGTATTACAGATTGATTTATTTTCTTATTAATTCTTAATTTGTTTATTTATTTTTCATATTTTGTGTTAAAAAATAAAAAAAAAAGAGATTTGAGAAGATTGGAATTTTTTAACCATGCCTTTCTTGTGGAAAACCTAATGCGGCCCAGCCTCACCCAGACTCTGCCTGCAGCGGCCCCCAGCTAAATAGAGTTTGAGACCCCTGTCCTACACCATAAATCAGTAAGAGAGGGTACGACCTCTCTCATGGCCCCAAGTGGTGTGTGCATGCCAGAGCACTCTGGAAGGTACACAGAGTCTTTACAGACTACTACGGATCAAACCTCTATCATCATGCAATCGATTATACAACTCTAAGCATATATGAGTAAATATTTCTAAGCATAAATGACAATCAACAATATAAACCTTACAGCTGGTTTTAATAACAGAGTTCATTTGTTTCTCAAATGAGAAAGAGCTATCGAGAAACACTCCTAAATCTTTAGTTCTGAACTTTTCCAGTGGGCAAAGGTCAACATTATTAGATAATGCTAATTCTTTTCCTTTACATTATAACAATGTGAGGAGTTAATGCTAAGTATACTGCCATTGGCGGCTAATTCTAATTAGGGGTGCATAATTATTAGTAGCTAATGCTAATATCGTTTTCTCTTCCCTTTTAACAATGTGAACAGCTAGTGCTAGGTAGGCTGATGCTAGCAGCTAATGCTAATTTGACGTGAATTAGCATTATATTAGTGAGGCGTTAATGCTAAGTAGGCTGCCATTAGTGGCTAATGCTAATTTTAGATGAAAAAGCATTAGCAGCTAATGCTCATATTGTTTTCCTTTGCTTTGTAAGAATGACAGCAGCTAATGATACGAAGTCTACCATTATTAACTATTGTTAATTTGATGTAAATTAGCATTATCTGATAATGGTAACCCTTTTCCCCTGCATTATAACGATGTCAGGAGTTAATGCTAACTAGGCTGCCATTAGGGGCTAACTATAATTAGGTGAATAATTATTAGCAGCTAATGCTAATATTGTTTTCCCTTCCCTTTTAACAATGTGAGCAGCTAATTCTAATTTGATGTGAATTAGCATTATATTAGTGAGCAGTTAATGCTAAGTAGGCTGCCATTATTAACTAATGCTAATTTGACGTGAATTAGCATTATGTGCTAATGCTAATACTGTTTTCCCTTTCTTTATACAACTTGAGCAGCTATTTCTAAGTAGGCCACTTTTCTCTGCTAAGGATTTGTGTGACCATGATAGAAACTCTGATGAGCTAATGCTGCTAAGCTAATGCTGTTTGTGGGCCCTGTTAGAATCAATATTTCATTCTCATTCTGTTGTTTGAGAACAATAACAGAAAAATGTGCACTTGAGAACAAATTTATTGTGAATTCAGCTGTGAATGTAGAGCTTGTCATTATTTAAGCTTCCATTTCCAAATGTTAGCTGACACTTTATTAGGTACACTGGTATCTATATCAGGTACACCTGTGACCTAAATGTTCCTGCAAACAGACTCCTTGGAGACCCCTACATAAATATCCATGAACTTTCCAGCTAGACTAGTGTGTCTGTCCCTGAAAATATTCCTGCATGTGTGATTGTTCATGTGTCATCTGCAGGAAACAAACAGGAAGTGAGTGAAAGACACAGGAAATGTTTCCAGCTCTTCCTCCTCTATCAGATTTTCTCTCCATACCTGAGAGTGTCCAGTCTCCAGCCTGGATCCTTCAGTCCAGCCGATAGCAGCTTCATTCCTGAGGGACCTGGATGATTGTAGCTCAGGTCCAGCTCTCTCAGGTGGGAGGGGTTGGAGCTCAGAGCTGAGGCCAGAGAAGTACAGCCTTCCTCTGTGATCAGACAGCCTGACAGACTGCAGACACACAAAACAACAATCTATCTGTCAACAGTTGTTTTCTCTTTGTCACAATAACATCTATCCATCCATTGTAACTTTATTTATAAGTGACAATACCCAACAGACAACAACAGTCATCTGAAGCTGTTTAACAGTGTAAGGTAACCGCCTCCACTGTGAGCAGCACTTGGTGATGGTGGGAAGAAGAACTCCCTTTGACACAAAGATCCTCCCAGTGAAAACAGGCTCCAGGAGGAGCATCTACCATGACTGGTTGCAGGGTGAGGGGAAAGAGAAGAGATGAGCTCAGAGAGACAAGAACAAAACAGAGAGACAAAAGTTAAGGACACGCAGTAGTGACATATAAAAGCATCAGGAGTGAAAAGTGGGGAGAAGAAAGCAGAGCATCATGGGAAGTCCACCAACAGCCTGAGCCTATAGCAGCATAACTAAGGGATGGTTCAGGGTCACCTGATCCAGCTCGAACTATAAGCTTTATCAAAAAGGAAAGTTTGAAGCTGATCTTCAAAGTAGAGAGGGTGTCTGTCTCCTGAACTCAAACTGGGAGCTGCTTCCACACCCAGTCCAACATAGCCAGGCTTTCTTTGCTGCTTTGACAAAACCTCAAATCCCAGTCAGAGATGATGAGCATCATCACAGTGATGATCATTTCTCTGTAACCCAGGCTTTCTGCTTCAGGATCTGTGCACGCTCACAGAACAAGGAGACCTTTAAACATCATTTCACTAAATGGATGGACTGAGCTCAGCCTACAGATGAACTGGTGCCAGAGATCATAAAGAACATCAAACAGTCAAATTCAACACTTTAATGGAAATATGAGATTAATGCTGCAGACAATCATGAACCTGCTGAATTCATGAACATCAAGAATGCAGCGAGTGGTAAAATAAAGATTTGACCTCAGTGTGCTCAGTGTTCCTGTCTATTCCTAACATATTCCTAACATGATAGCTGCACTTTAGAGCTCTAAAACTGGAACTGACACATGTTTAAACTCTACATGTTACTCAGTACATTCAGTTCTGACACTCGCCCACAGTCCAACAAAGGAAACATGGAGATCACATCAGTTTGTCATCAAAGTCTAATTATTAGGGCAACTTAACCTGTTATAATCTCGTTAACTCATTAACTGATTAACGTCAGCAATTATTTTAATCACAGTTTTTAAAATCATGATTATTGTGAAAGTGCTCACTGGCTCTGAATATAAAAGCCATGGGTCACAGGAGGGATGTTGATCAGTGCTGGCTTGAAATGGGCGTCATTATGCATCTCAGCCAATGGGAGCATTGAGGGTGGGCCTAATACTACTGCAGCGCTCACATGACCCAGGACAGAAAGAAAGGGGCGGGGACAGAAACATGGAGACAGGTGCAGATCTTTGACATGTTCATTTTAAACTGTTCCAGGAGGCAGTGTTGATACAACTAAAGTTATCTGTTGTTGAAGAAGTCGGTCTGAGGAACGTTCTTAGGATCAACAAATGACGGCATGTATGAGCCTCAAGACGCACCGTCCAGGTACA
Source organism: Astatotilapia calliptera (assembly GCF_964374335.1). NCBI lineage: Eukaryota > Metazoa > Chordata > Actinopteri > Cichliformes > Cichlidae > Astatotilapia > Astatotilapia calliptera. The sequence continues at coordinate 9,434,850 of NC_137424.1, read as the reverse complement.
CACCAGCTCACTCCTTGGTGGCCGCTTATCGGGGCCTGGAACCTGGGGCTCGCTCGGACCACTTCGGAGGTGGGGTGCCCCCGGCCTCTCGGCCTGGGGCTCGGTCACTCAGGCACAGCTGGCTGCCGGCGGAGCTCACGGGCGCGTCACTGCAACTCCCCCTGACTTCTGCTCCGCGGCTGCTGAGTGAACCCTCATCTGGGACTCTCCTCAGCTCTTGCTGGGACAGTGGCGCGGCTGCCCCTCTGTTGGTTTTCCATGGTCTCTTGTGTTCTGGGGGCCTCTGGATGTCTGGAGTTTTGATCTCCTCCATACCTGCTTCATACCCTGGAGGACGGGGCTGTGGCCCCCCCACACTCCCTAGCAGATCGTTACATGGAGAAACCTTTGGAATACAAGCATGCTGATCCACACAGGTATGCACACGGGTGTTCACTGCTCGTAGACTTAAATTACACCTTTCTTGGCTACTACTTCGAAGCACATCTGTCCTGCGTGCTGCACAACAACATTGAATATTTAGTATTTACTGCTGTTTACACTTAGCTAGATTAATGCGATGGTGTTGTGTTTAGTATGTTGCTTTGTTTTTTTTGTTTTTTTTGTCTTCTATTCTTCTCTCAACAGGTGATCCAGGAGATTTTTTTTTCTCCCCCCCTTTCTCACTGTCCCTCTCCCCTTCTGTTTTTCCTTTCCTTCCTCTTTCTTTCTCCCTTTCCTATCTCTCACTCATGTCTGTCCCGTCTGTAACATCTGAAAATAAAATATAATAAATAATAAAAACAAAGATCGACCAAATGGACCAATACGGCAATGCCACGAAGATCCATTTGGCAAAGTAAATCCATTGGGTATCCTTGTTGGTCTTCAGACAACAATTCTGATGGCTAAAGAACCAAATGGGACAGGCAAAAAAAAAAAAAAGACGCAGCGTCACAAGAAGAACACATGAGCTGTAGAAAAAGGAGAGACTACGAAAGCCACGGGGTTACAACATGAACATGCTTGATCAGAGTGTGATTGTGAACAGGAGGAAGACTCAGCTGAGAACAGTGTGGTGGACACAGAGCAGAGCCCACCATCAGTACAGAGGCCTGTCCATTAGAGTGCTGCTCCAACATGCAGCACATGTACTTGGCCACAGCTGCAACATCTGTACCTGTGAAAGCTTCTTCTCTGTTGCTGCTCATATTGTGCAGAAGAAGAGAGTTTCTTTATCATCAGAAAATGTCAATGAGCTTGTGAGTCCTAGCAGCTGGCTCGGTGCAGAGGAGGAAGAACATGTCAAGTCAGAGGAAGATAAATGCAGTTCATGTTGTCAACTCAACCTGGACTGTTGAAAGAGTTTTTCTTTGTCTGGTTTCTGACTGAGATTCTCCAAAGGAAATCCAGCACAAACACACACTTCACACACTCAAAGTCCTGCACAGTAAATGAGCTGATGAGCGTTTGTGCTGCTGCCTGATAACAGAACAATAGTTCTGCTGCTTCCTGTTCTGCAAACACACATTTATAAATGTTCACTTGCTGTTGATCAAAGGTATGTTGGTGGCTCTGGACGCTGAGGGAACTTTGTAAAAAACTAGATCAAATGTTAACGTCCTGGCAGAGGCAAAGAACTTTGATTTGATATTTGATTAGATTCATGTTTCAGCTCAGACTGACAGAAATATTTGAACTGCTGCTGTGTTAAAGGGAACACTGCTGTTAGAAAGCACCTGATCTGTTTCTGCACACTGAATGTTGCACTTCTCATACTGCAGTACTATTAAAATAAGTACACAATGCACTACTTTTGAACTCATGATTGAATGTTGCTGTAACAAAGCCATTAATGTGATTCAAAGTGTTCATGGTTTCCCAGCACAACAAATGATTGCACAAGTGTGACTGATCCACTTTCTAATGTGTGTGTAGCCCACACTGTGTCACTGTGTCACAGGTGAGTCTGTGTGTCCAGTTTCTATGAGGACAACAGGATATAGTGACTGAGTCCAGCAGCTTAAAGTCTGACTCCATCCTCCATTTAAATAACTCACAGCAACAACTGAATAGCTTTGCCTTTGTGTAGCTGACACTTCATTTTAATGTCCTTCTATTCTGGTTCATCTGATCTCAGTTTCTATAAGCACACAGGTTTCATCAGGACTCTATGACCTCAGTAATCTTTGCTGGGCCTTAATGCTCTGAACAAAGCTGCACATCACAAGACTAAATAGAAATGAATCAGTCTTTCATTCTCACTGCTGTTTGACTTCAGCTCTCAATGTCCCACCATAACCCATGGAAAGAATTACTGTCCATCCAGGCTGCTGAACATGAAGCTGAAGAAGGTGGAGTATTGTGAGGGCTGATGGAGATGATGATGAGGAATCCAGGAGCAGTGGGTGGATGGCAGCATCAGCATGAAGGATCAGTGTGAGAACACATCATCATCCACAGAGGAAACCAGTCTGAGTGTCTGACGCTCTTGTTAGACAGACGCAGTCCCAGCACTTAGCTTGTCTGCTAGTTAGCTGAGAGCTAACTCACTTGTACATTGAATACCAAACTGTGTAAACCAGGGGTGTCAAACATATGGCCCGTGGGCCAAATCCAGCCCTTGACATAATTTCATATGTCAAATATTGATGAATTTTCAGGCTTGCTGATAATCAATGTGAGCACGGCTGAGATTTTATTCTGATGAGCAAACCATGTGGCCAAACACTTTAAGAGACAGACTGGGATCATACCATTATGTGAAAGAAGACATGTCCCATAGACAGCAAGGGTAGTGGTAGAGACCAGTACACAGAGAAATGGGAGCTGTACTGAAATGCAAGCGTGTCAGGAAAGAGTGAAAAGGCAAAATGAGCAGCATCTGGCTGCATTTCAGTGATATTGGAGACCACAAAGCTGAGTGCAACATTTATACAGGAGATATACAGGAGACGCTGAGAGCAGAACTGATAAAATTAGGAGCTGGCTAAAGTGAGACCCATTTTTATTTCCACCCATTTTCCATTGTGGAGGACAAAAGGTTTCAAACTGGTCCAGGTCTTAAACCTCACGTGTTCTTCCTAATAGCAGTAAATGGATAGAAATAAGGCTTTTATGAAAACACTGAATAAAACTTGCTGCCTTTAAAAAGACTAAATGTACAGTTCAGTATTGAATACTACATAAAATAAACTATATATAAAGTGTGTCTGAATGGCAGAGATGCAGAAATATGTGCATGTAGCACAGAGCCACGGCTCAGTGTCTGAATGAGTCTTACAGACCTGAATGTGCTGTTGAAGCCATTTATAATTATAACGTAATTCTTTACTCGTTTGATCTGCTCCTTACCACAAGCCACCAGACGTGGAAGGTTTTGGACTTTTAACTATATTTTCTGAAGTTTTACAACTTTTCTTACTGTTAAAAACCTCGTTATGGCCGTTCATGCTGTACAAAGTAATTAGACATGTGTGGTATCTACAGAAACGTCAGAATCTCAGCTAAAAGTTCACAAAACCATCTCAACAACCACCAAACAGCTGAAACAGCAGGTGAACAGATTACACAAAAAAGATGTAAACACAAATCCCCCTGATCATCTGTTTTTTAAACATGAAGCGTAGTTCTGGACGTTCATTTACTGCTAGTTCAGTGAATTTTGGTTGGACAGTGATGAAACCTGCAGCCTCAGAATCTGTGAGAAGTCTGCTTTCAGCACGCAACAGCATTGTTGTGTTGTGTGGATTCACCTCTGCAAACTCATCACTGTTTCACCATCATGTTTCTACTTAGACAATAACAAAGGAAGCAGTTCCCAGGAACTACTTCCTGTCTTGTTAACATAAGAGTATGTTGCCCTTCAAAACACCTCCACTTCTCCTCTTATTAGAGGACTGCCTTATTATTAATCTGCTAATTCTGTCGATGAAAGAAAAATGCTTGATCTCACCTGAGAGTTTCCAGTGTACAGTGTGGACTCTTCAGTCCTTCAGACAGAAGCTTCACGCCTGAATCCTTCAGGTTACTGTTACTCAGGTCCAGCTGTCTCAGATTAGACGTCTGAGAGCTGAGACCTGAGGCCAGAGCTTCACAGCTTCTCTCTGACAGGTCACAGTGACTCAGTCTGAAAAATAACAGATAAACAATTACAAAAATAAAACACTTATGTTGAAGTGTAATGAGATACTATTATATTTAGCAATATTTAATCTTGTTTTGTCAGGAAACTGAGCACTGATGCAGAGCAACATGTGGAGAGAATCAGAGGAGAAGAAGTGAAGAGAGAACAGCAGTAAAACAACACTGAATTGTTCAGTGTGCTTTTGATATCAACAGAATGTGTCAAATGTCTTTATTTTGTATTCATTTTGTTAGAATTGATGATTATCACTTAGATAACAACCACAGGCCAGGTCTAGATGGCACTTTGGTGACAGTTACACCCAGAAATATTTCAGAAATGTGGACAATTTGTGCTCCAGTGTATTCAGTATTGAACAACCTGAGTACCGATGACCACTTAATAGTTTTGATATTTTATTTGAGTTGTTCCCACCTGATCTGTGTTAACTAGAATAAACATTTAAAAACCAAAGCTATGATCACATATGTACTTACAGAGCTTTGTTGGAGGCTTTGACCACTGGCAGCAGCCTCAGTAGAGCCTTTTTAAAGGCTCATGTTCTCACTTAGATCATTTATTTCTACTTACATTTCTTTCTGGGAAAAATGGGGATTACTTTGAAAACAGGAACTATTTTCCCCCAAAATCAGCTCTGGATTAGTAAATCATTCAAACATCTTCTCAGTCAGAAGAAGCTGTCTTGTTATGAGGGAGAGAAGAAAAAGATCGAGGCACAGAAACTTGTTGAAAGAGAGATAAAGCAGCTAAAATCAGGTCTAAAAGTAAAGCAGAGCATAGGTTGAATAAAGGACACTCAAGGCTGGCTTGGAAAGGAATGAAGTCCATGGTGGAGATGCAGAACAAGGAGCAAAGATGAATGTGATGCTGAATCAGCAGAAGACTTGGACTCATTTAATTCCATTTTTGATATCATTGATTTCAATGAAGAGCTTTGTGATTGTAGCAAAGGGCTGGTAGCTCTGAGAGTCCCACTGATGAGGCGTTTGTGAAGGTTCGCAGTCATCTAAAGAGCTTAGAAAAAAGGCATCTGGACATCTTTAAGTTTCTTGAAGACGTTTCACCTCTCATCCAAGAAGCTTCTTTATTTCTAGTGTCAAATGGTGGAGAGTCCCAGATTAGCCTGTGTACAAACAGACTTCAGCCATATGAGAGTGAGTGTGAGTGAATGAGAGCACACACAGGACACTCTGATCTCTGAATGTGTGTGACGCAGTGAAAAAGAGGATTGTACTGGATATACTGTGACTGACAAACAGAGTTTAAAGAGAAAGGTGTTTGGATTAAAATGGATTATGCTAAAGTGAACGTGCTAATGAAATCTGAACTGACTGAAATGTGAAGTGAAGATCATTCAGATGTAAAAGAGAGAGAAACTGATAATAAGGTGGGGCTGGAGATCAGTGAAGGGCATGTAAACACCTGATTGGTTGACTAGATATCAGATCGACAGTTTCACAGTTTTCCCTGTGGATTATAACTTTAAGAAGATGTGACATTCATCAAGGAATCCTGCTCTCCGGATTATTTCCATGAACACTGAGCTGGATCACATCTACAGTGCTGGAAGTGCCCGTCTCACCACCAACCTCTCTGTGCACATTCACTTTTCAACCCTTTGTGAGACACTAAAGGTGTAAATCTGAGTATTTATCTATGTTAGTGCGAACACCTCTAATAGGTTGGTTTAGTCTTTCCAAGTCATATCTTCCCTTAGATCTGCGGTCCAGGCTCCTAAAATCATCCTAGTTTTACAAGCACTACAATCTAGAGGAGAACTGCACTAACAGGTGTGACTGATAAGATCTGACCTGCAAGGATACTCATGTTTATGTGTATCAGGACAAGCAGGGAAGACCTGGACATCAACTCTGTCAGGCTGCCTGAGTCCTCTCACCCACATCAGCTCAGAACTCTGCATTATCTACTGAGTCAGACTCAGAGGATCAGGGATCAGAAGTTCTACAAAGAGTAGAACCAGACTTCCTGTATAGAGGTGTGTGGGCCTACTGATCCACAGTGTCAGCACAACTTTCACATCATATTCATCTCAGCACAACTAAAACATGGTGACTGACCTCAGAGTTTCAAATCGACATCGTGGATTCTCCAGAAGAACACACAGCTGCTTCACTCCTGAATCCTGCAGGTTGTTGTAGGTTCCACTCAGGTCCAGCACTCTGGGATACGAGGGGTTGGACTTCAGCGCTGCTGCCAGATAATCACAGCTGATCTCTGACAAATCACAGCCAAACAATCTGTATGAAGAATGAAAGATGTAAGTTTATTAGACAAAGTGTGAGCTTGAAATCATTCAGTGTTTCATCATCTGTTCAGAGCTGAATAAGGTTCAGAATGTAGAAGTTTAGAAAATGGAAACTCCAAACAGCTGAAGCCAACAGGAAGCAGCTTCAAACAAACACAAGAGAAAAACCTCGGAATGTTTCACATTAAAGTCGTACATTTGTCATAAAAACAGGAAAAATTCGTGTTTTTCCTTCAAGGTACAACGTGGCTTCACTTTTAAAGGTGAAGTGTGAAAGAAATGGACATATTTGAAGTCCAACACCTTTTTTCCAGTCACATTATTAAAGCAGACAAACTACAAGATCATTTTCATTCCAACAAGTCATCTTCTGACCCTTTATTATTGTTATTATTCAATATTTATGGAGGATGTTTTTAAATTAGGCTCAATTATGTGACAGACATTTCATCCCATGTCAGTTTGGCCTCATCCTGGGCCGGATTATCCAACACACACTCTGACCACAGGCCCAGGGGCCACGCACAGCTGGGCTCCATCCAAGAGACAGGAAACAAACCAACACAATAATAAAAAGCACCATGTGATCTTCTTACATCTTCAAGACAAACATAGTAAAAACATGAGCATATATGTTTCCTGATAAAATGATGTGACAGGTAGAACAGAGTAAAGTGGTGGTGTTACAGTCTTTCTCCCCTCTGCTGCCGAGGCTGTTAGTCTCCACTAACAGATTTCCACTCATGAAAAAGCTCTGGCTGCTTCATTTCTCATCTCATATCAGAGACTTTAAGGCTTCAGTGAAGCTGTACTGTGATGATTCCTTTCCATATTCAGCCCAATGTGCTCTGTATTGTTTTATGCAGGTCATCTAAACAGGGATGAGCAGCTCATTTCAATATAAAAGGTTAGAACTGTAAAGAAAACAAACAGAGCTCATAAACTGAAACTGATTTCATTTTTCAGCTGGAACATTTTAGTCATTCCTTTTTCAATAGATACATGATATTTACAGTAAGTCTTATCATTCCCCTTTTCCCTGCCAGTCACCGCCAATGTTCCCTCTAATGTTTCATGTGTCTGAGCAAACACACAAACTCCCTGAGCGTCCCTTGGACCACTGTGAGCAACAGCAGACGTGTGCACTGTGGTCACGCCAGCATCTTATCCATCCAAGTTACATGGTTTATTAAAGTAATCAAATTACAGCATTTACATTTATGTTAGACTACTTTTAATTAACTGTTTTAGCCCACTTACTATGAAAATTAAAAACAACCTTGTTCATGACCTGTAGCATGTTAACACTATTGGAAGTAAAAATAACTTGAACTCCAATTTTGAAAACACAACTTTATTTTTTCTATTTTTATAAAGCTCTGACTTGTATTATGAGTCTGTGGTCTGGGAGAGAGTCTGTAACTCTGTCTGCAAAATACAGGATATAATGACCAATGTTGGGCAATTAATTATATAGTTACTTCTTCAAAAAAGTTACTGAGTTTTGCAAACAACAAAGTTTGTTGCAATAAATACTGAATACTATCATTGTTATAAACAACAATACTATTCAGGAAGAAAACCAAACATTGCAGACATTTTATCATAACTCTGGTTTTACGTGGCCGATCAACACAATTTAAAAACTGGTATAAAGTCCACACTTTGTCCGTCAATTGTTCCGTCTGTCCTGCTCACATCTCCAATGGTTGTACACGTTGTCATTAATGTGGCTTCACCTCATCATCAGCCACTTTGCTCGCTATAACACCGGTGTTGGCTAAACATCTCCAGGGCCTGTCTCTGTGCAGCTTTTAATCTGATGTTAATAAGGTAGAAATGGAGGAAGAAGAAAATGACTTCATCAATCAACATGCAGCTACCAACCCAAATGGTGAGGTGGTGGTTAGTTATTACTGTTGTTTATGATCCCCTACATTATCCTACATTCAAATATATTCTCCAGCTACAATAGTGTTGTGTTCCTAAAAGGATTTCATGAATGTGTTATTGTTCATGTCACATCTGTATGAAACAAAGAGGAAGTGAGGTTTATCCTTCATGATCACAAACTGTTCCAGCATGTAAACCTGAGATCTGTGTGGAGCAGCTGACCTGTACGATGTGCTCAACACAAACATTATTTACCATCAGTTACTGTGTGGCTGAACCACGTGGGTGTATGAAACATCGCTTTCAGTTTTAATAGCACATGGCAACATTCAGACGTGAATCTATACAGTAACACTTTGATTTGTTACAGTGAGGAGACTGATGAAGGAACGATGAGGGGAAACTGTAACAGCAGCAACAGAAACCAGGAGACAAAGCTGAGGTCTGGGTTCATCTATGCTACACACAGCCTCCTGCTCCTGGACTTTAGTAAACACATAAATGTCTCCAAGTACACTTACTTCAGAAACTCTATTAAACTCATTACAAGTTTACTTCAGCTTTAAATTACTCACAACATCAGCACACATGAGTAAACAAAGTAACTCACAGCTACTGTTCAAGTTTAGTCATCTTTAATACAAATATACCTCATTATTATGAATCTCACAGCTACCTGCTCATTGAACTGAACAATAATTCTGTTTGACCATTAAAACAAAATATGCGACTGTAAAAAAATCTTCAGACAGTAATTAAGAATCTCCTAAGCAATCCAAAGATAAAGAAAAGTTCACCTGCCAATTCTATAAAGCTTGGTTGTTTAAACAATGATATCATTTAATATGTTTGGATCCTGACCTGAGAGTTTCCAGTGTACAATGTGGACTCTGCAGTGCAGCAGACAGAAGCTTCACCCCTGAATCCCGCAGGTCATTGTTACTCAGGTCCAGCTCTTTCAGACTAGAGGGCTGGGAGTTGAGAACTGAGGACAGAGCATCACAGCTTCTCTCTGAGAGGTTACAGCCACTCAGTCTGGAAGAAAATAAACAAACAATTAAATCAGTCAAATGAAACATTTTTAATGCCAGCATGCAATACAATTATTGGTTAACTGAATAGCTTCATTAAAACACAACTCTTCTTCTATAGCAGCACTTACTCCTTGTAAGCTCCACCTGCTCCACCATCTGAGTCAGAAGACATGAAAACAAACTGTAAATCTAGTAGAAACATGATTGGAAATCTTCTCAGATCCATTTGTACATTTAGAGCCTGATCCTGAAATATAGCAGCACGGACATTCACAGCAGCAAAGGGTTCTTGCTGATCTGAGCTGGCTTGGCCCTGGCTTATTGAAGATTAAAGAAAGCGGAATCAGCTGTTCAAACCCCCACAAGGCTGCCCGCTGTGACTAAAACAATGGGACGGGTCGTGACTTCTCAAAATGGGTTCATTGAACGCAGCACGGATAAGATCTTGAAGAAGCTCATGGCGGTCGTGAGTTCTCAGACTTTGCTCTTTGAGCGCAAAACCGATAACCTCTCGGAGAAGCTCGTGGCTCTCCAACGGGAGATTGGGAGACGAGTGACGGACTGTTAGATCAGCTGTGAAATTGACATGCAGTTGTTCGCACCAAAGAAAGCCACAATCATCTCATGCGGCTAACATACCGGCGCCAGTTGTGGTCTCAAGGCTGAACATAACAAATCTCACCCTGATAACAGACGGTGTTTAGACTGTTCCTTCCCATCCTAAGCAGGCTTATCCCCTCCCGGTGCAGACGGTGGGTCGAGGGGACCAGCGCAAATACTGCAGGCCCGGGTGCGCTGTCTACACCGGCTGTCTCTCACCTTTTACCCATCCCTGTTGGAGCTCAGTCTGGGAGGAGTTCTTTTTTCTCCTCATCTTTCCTGATGTTGTGCATTTTCTGCTGTTCGGTTCCGAGTCGCTGCTCTAGCGGCTGACCGGCCAGCTACCTAGCCTGACCCGTCTCCCCAATGTGATGTTTGTGTATTGTATGTATGGTTGGCAAGCTCAGTATCCTAATTGCCCCTTGAAAATAAATACAGTGTTCTGAATCTGAATCTGAAAAGATTACAGAAGACGACTCTGTTCAGTAAATATTACGCTCATGCTGTCACGAAATACCAAAGGTAGGTAAAACTCTGGTTGTTGCAGCCATCCAGTATGACATGCTTTGTACTGTCCTGCTGCAGTTTGTGACACCTGGTTGATGAGTTGTGAAGGATGATGAAACAAACACTTCACTCAATGTTTGTCTTCTAAACTGGATGTAATTTGGGCAGCCGAGAGTTTTTCTTAATCTATCCCAGCTGCAAATAGGAACAACAAATAAATAACTTTACCCACTTGGATCCTTATCATTCAAGATTGTGAAAAGATTCTCTACTCAGAGAATACTGGAGATTTTAGATGAGAGAGATGGAAGATGATGAAGGGGAAGAGTTTTCAGAACTTGAGGCCTTTTGTCTTCACTGTATAGGACAAAGAAGACAGGAAGGGAGGGAGAAGTGAGGAGAATAACACACAGGAAATGGTCTTGGGCAGACTCAAACCAGGCCCTGGAGTCATGACTCTAACCTTCAGTACATGGGTCACCTGCTCAGCCAGGTAAGCTACAGCAGTCAGCAGTGTGTGAGTTAATTTGAAGACAATGATGACTATAAGTCAGGTAAAAAAAATACTATCATCAACCAACAAGGGGAAAACAGTGAGCTTGAATGACCAAGCTTTGACCAAGGGTGGCTCACTCCTCGGTCTTCTTGCACAAGGAGTGAACCACCCTGCATGGCTATCAATGTGGTGCAACCAAGGCCATCATACAGTACAGGCCATCCAAGCTGATTCTTAACTTTTCCTCCCAGATACCACCTTAGAAATCATCTAGATTAGGATATGTTGGCTGTTCTAGATCCAATCACAACAAACAGAGAGCTGTTGTGTGTCCAAGGTGAACAGGAAGAATATATACATGCATAAAGTCAATAAAGTCAGAAGGTTTGCTTTAGACTGTGCTGCAGTTTATCATCAAAGACAAACAGGCACCATGCTGCCAACAAATGGCATCAAGTCTAACTTGAGGTTTTTTGTTCTTTTTTAAAATCAAGATTACATTTTATAGCAACCACAGCAGAGATGACCAGGGAAGGTGTGCTTGAGGGGATATAGCTACAACAGCTGGTTTCAGACTGAAGATGAACTGAGGTGCTGCACCCAAGTCTGCAGGTTCAGGGAGGGACAAACATCTGCTGCAACCAGATTGGAGTGAGAGGAGAGAGCAGGCCAACAACAACAAAGAAACAACAAACACACTGTGGAAGACCGAGGCTGAGTTTAGTTTAAAGTGGAACTAAGGATGTTTCTCTGGCTGCCAGGATTCACTGAGTAATTCAAATGCTTTCTTTAATGCAGGACCCACCATGCATGTAAAAGCAAGTGTTTCACCAACATTTGTGACTAAAAATAGACCTGCAGTAGAAATGTATCTAGGAGCATGCATGTGAATATAAAGTATCACAACATCAGGCACATGCAGCCTAAGTGTTTAACCCTTTAGAGCCGGTCGGAGCGGGCACGCTCTGTTTTACGTAACTACACTCAACAAAAATATAAACGCAACACCTTTGTTATTGCTCCCATTCCCCATGGGATGGACGTAGAGACCTAAAATTCATTCCAGATACACAATATAACCATCCCTCCCAAACAGTGGTCACAAATCAGTCCAAATGTGTGGTAGTGGGCACATCTGCCATATTGAGATAATCCATCCCACCTCACAGGTGTGCCACATCAGGATGCTGATCTGACATCATGAGTAGTGCACAGGTGTACCTCAGACTGCCCACAATAAAAGGCCACCCTGGAATGTGCAGTTTTTTGCGCTATTGGGGGTCTGGGGACCCAGAACCGGTCAGTATCTGGTGTGACCACCATTTGCCTCATGCAGTGCAACACATCGTCGCATGGAGTCTATCAGATTGTCAATTGTGGCCTGTGGAATGTTGGTCCACTCCACTTCAATGGCTGTGCGAGGTTGTTGGATATTCGTGGGAACTGGTACACGCTGTCGTATACGCCGGTCAAGCACATCCCGAACATGCTCAGTGGGTGACATGTCCGGTGAGTATGCTGGCCATGCAAGAACTGGGACATTCTCAGCTGCCATCTGCCCTGAACAATGTGAACCATGATTCATCCGTGAAGCGCACACCTCTCCAACGTGCCAGACGCCATCGAATGTGAGCATTTGCCCACACAAGTCTGTTACGGCGACGAGCTGGAGTCAGGTCAAGACCCCGATGAGGACGACGGGCATGCGGTTTCTGACAGTTTGTGCAGAAATTGTTTGGTTGTGCAAACCAATTGTTCCAGCAGCTGTCTGGGTGGCTGGTCTCAGACGATCTTGGAGGTGAACCTGCTGGATGTGGAGGTCCTGGGCTGGTGTGGTTACACGAGGTCTGCGGTTGTGAGGCCGGTTGTATGTGCTGCCATATTCTCTGAAACGCCTGTGGAGACGGCTTATGGTTGAGAAATGAACATTCAATGCACGGGCGACAGATCTGGTTGACATTCCTGCTGTCAGCATGCCAGTTGCACGCTCCCTCATTGCTTGTGGCATCTGTGGCATTTTGCTGTGAGACAAAACTGCACATTCCAGGGTGGCCTTTTGTTGTGGGCAGTCTGAGGTACACCTGTGCACTACTCATGATGTCAGATCAGCATCCTGATGTGGCACACCTGTGAGGTGGGATGGATTATCTCAATATGGCAGATGTGCCCACTACCACACATTTGGACTGATTTGTGACCACTGTTTGGGAGGGATGGTTATATTGTGTATCTGGAATGAATTTTAGGTCTCTACGTCCATCCCATGGGGAATGGGAGCAGTAACAAAGGTGTTGCGTTTATATTTTTGTTCAGTGTATTTTTAAATCCCGGTAGCTCTCCAACCGCGTAAGCTAGCGCAATAATTTTTTTTTGCATATGAAACCTGAGGAGTTGTACTTACATCTTATGCCATCAGCTTGTCCTAGGTCACGGTTTCCTTCCACATATAGCTTTGCAAAAACTGCATAAAAAGCGCTTGCAGCAACAAAAGCATAATATTCCAGAAACACGCTTTGTCGATCCGATCAGCTGTTCATAACACTTCCTATGTTGGAATAGACATCAGTGCGAACTTTTGCATGTCCGCCATTACCTGCCCGAAACCGGAAGTGACGTCATTTTCGCGGAAATGTAGTCTTTTTTACCATCAGGGCCTCAGGGCCTATACTGCTCTTTTTAAAAGTTATGTTTGACTTCATGACTTTCTGTGTCGTTTCTGGGATGCTTAGGACTCATATTGCACTGCTGGAAATAGTTTATTTTGATGCATATGCTGCTTTTTTGCAAATTTGCAGTATAATATTTATTTTCGTTTTTCCTGCAGTGTATAAAAATTGGTGCATTTCAAAAATAAAACTATGAAGACACTCAAAATAAATTTCCTTTGGTGGGAAACTATTTTGTGCAACTTTTTTGTATTTACAGTTTTGAGGGATAAGCCTCTTAAATTTTTCTAACTAGAAATATATGTTAAAAAAACAAAAGCGATTTTCAATTTTTTTGTAGTTTATTGCACTTTTTTGCAATTTATGTAATTACCATGCACTTAATGAATACATATTATTAAAATCTGGGCTATAATTGTTGTATTGATGTATAGCAACTTGAAATGCTCCCAAAAATGGCTCCACAGCATCTAAAAATATAATATAAGCTCTGGCGGACTTGGTTCTATAGTAGGTCTTAAAGGGTTAAACAAAGACTGATAACATAACAGCAGCAGTGATGATCAGAGTTTATGGTGAATCCAGCGTCTTGAGCTCTGGAGGCATCAAAGAGGTCACAGTTGTATTGGAGAAATCCCAAAACTTTACAAATTCATACAAAGACAGAAAACCTGGTGAAATAAATTACTGACACAGTTGGATGTTAAAAGTAAAGACATGAGTACAAATGTACTCACAGAGCTTTGTTGGAGGCTTTGACCACTGGCAGCAGCCTCAGAAGAGCCTCCTCTGAAGCAAAGTATTTCTTCAGGTCAAACACATCCAGATCTTTTTCTGATGACAGTAAGATGAAGACCAGAGCTGACCACTGAGCAGGAGATAGTTTATCTGTGGAGAGACTTCCTGATCTCAGGGACTGTTGGATCTCCTCCACTAGAGAACGATCATTCAGTTCATTCAGACAGTGGAACAGATTGATGCTTTTCTCTGCAGACAGATTCTTACTGAGCTTCTTCTTGATATACTGGACTGTTTTCTGATTGGTCTGTGAGCTACTTCCTGTTTGTGTCATCAGACCTCGTAGGAGAGTCTGATTGGTCTGCAGTGAAAGACCCAGGAGGAAGCGGAGGAACAAGTCCAGGTGTCCATTTGGACTCTGCAAGGCCTTGTTCACAGCACTCTGGTAGAAGTGTTTCTTTGCAGAATCTCCTGTTTCAGACTTCTGGGAGGTTGTTTGTTGTTGTTCCAGCAGATTGAGTCCAGAGTTGCTGAAGGTCAGATGGACATGAAGAGCAGCCAGAAACTCCTGAACACTCAGATGGATGAAGCAGAACACCTTGTCCTGGTACAGTCCTCTCTCCTCTTTAAAGATCTGTGTGAACACTCCTGAGTACACTGAGGCTGCTCTGATATCGATGCCACACTCTGTCAGGTCTGATTCATAGAAGATCAGGTTTCCTTTCTGCAGCTGATCAAAAGCCAGTTTTCCCAGAGATTTAATCATCTTCCTGTTCTTTTTATTCCAGTGTGGATCTGTCTCAGTTCCTCCATCATACTTGACCTTCTTCACTTTGGCCTGAACCACCAGGAAGTGGATGTACATCTCAGTCAGGGTGTTGGGCAGCTGTCCTCCCTCTCTGGTTTCCAGCACATCCTCCAGAACTGTAGCAGTGATCCAGCAGAAGACTGGGATGTGACACATGATGTGGAGGCTTGGTGATGTCTTGATGTGGGAGATGATCCTGCTGGCCTGCTCCTCATCTCTGAATCTCTTCCTGAAGTACTCCTCCTTCTGTGGGTCAGTGAACCCTCTGACCTCTGTCACCATGCCAACACAGTCAGGAGGGATCTCATTGGCTGCTGCAGGTCGTGTGGTTATCCAGAGGCGAGCAGAGGGAAGCAGTTTCCCCCTGATGAGGTTTATCAGCAGCACATCCACTGAGGTGGACTTTCTAGGGTCAGTTAGGATTGTAGTTTTGTGGAAGTCCAGAGGAAGTCGACACTCATCCAGACCATCAAAGATGAACACAACCTGGAAGTCTTCAAAGCTGCAGATTCCTGCTTCTTTGGTTTCAGCAAAGAAGTGATGAACAAGTCCCACCAAGCTGAACTTTTCCTCTTTCAGCACATTCAGCTCTCTGAAAGTGAATGGAAATATGAACTGGATGTCCTGGATGGCTTTGTCTTCAGCCCAGTCCAGGCTGTATTTCTGTGTTAAGACTGTTTTCCCAATGCCAGCCACTCCCTTTGTCAGCACTGTTCTGATTGGTTCATCTCTTCCAGGTGAGGCTTTAAAGATGTCTTCTTGTCTGATGGTTGTTTCTGGTCTGTCTGGTTTCCTGGATGCTGTTTCAATCTGTCTGACCTCATGTTCATCATTGACCTCTGCAGTCCCTCCCTCTGTGATGTAGAGCTCTGTGTAGATCTGATTCAGGAGGGTTGGGTTTCCTGCTTTAGCGATGCCCTCAAACACACACTGGAACTTCTTCTTCAGCTTAGACTTAAGGTTACGATGACAAACAGCAGCTGGAAGTTCTGAATAATAATAATAAAAATACAACTTTAACAATCACATTTTACAAAATGCTGATGACAATTTCTGACCCACTGAGAAATGACTGAACACAGTGGTGTCACAAGTGTCTCATTTATCCAGCAGCTTAAATCTTTAGATAAATCCTCTTACGTCTCTGCAGACGGTCAGCCAGCTCCTCCTGCTTCATTCTCCTCAGGAAGTCCACTGTGATCTTCACAAATGCCTCTCTGCTGTTTCTCCTCTGCTCATCATCCTCCCTCTGAAACTCCAAGCACTGGGGCTTATTTGGATTCAGAGCCTTCTGGATCTTCTTCAGCTCGTTCTTCACAAAAGTAATGATGTTGTCCTCCAGAAGCTGGAACAGAATACTTTATGAATGAGCCACCACTCTGAACTTTAGTCCACACAACATCCACTTCTTTACGATCAAGGGGCATATCATCCACGACCTCTTTACCAATTATAAGTTTGACTTTATCTGATTAACTGAGACTTTGTCCACAACTCCATGATCCCAAAGCGTTGATGCTGTTCATATGAATGCAGCGATTTCAGTGGGAGAAACATTTCACTGGTGTTCAGAGCTGAACTACCAACAGGTTGATGATCAAAGCCAGAAACTTGGAGATGTTTCAGGTGACTGAGTTGATCGTACAGACAACTGGTCTTAAAGGTTCACTCTGTTTACACATACAGATCAGTATTTAAGGTTTGACTCTCATCATCCACTGGAGCACAAACTGGGCGTCATCAGGACGCTACAACACAGAACAAACACCATCCCCACAGACACAGCAGCCAGCGAAGCAGAAGAACTTGAAACTGGACTCATGGGCATTGATCAGTGGTTGTTGATCAATGGTCCTGACAATATGCGTACCAATGATCAATGAACTGACCTCCCAGCCCATTGTTCCTTCAGTGGGCTGGTTTCAGTCATACAAATGTCCTGTTTATGAGATTGAAACCTGCAGTCAGCTGAGACTGAAGAAGTCACCTGATGATGATGAAACGTTTCTCCCACTGAAAACATCCAGATGAACAGAATCAAGCTTTTTGGGATTTACGTACCTGGATGATTGAGCATCAAGACACAACTCTGTGACTTTTCTCAGATGAATCAATCCTCTCCTCCAGCTTTGTTTACATCTACCAGCCCTGTGGCGCTGCCCAGGGACAATAATCTATGTGAGAGGTGGAAAGTCATACAGGTGTCTGCTCCTGCCTTCAGTTATTTTTATCTACTGTGTGTCAACTGGCTGAACCTCCTCCAACTGTCTACTGTCTCCCTAAACTCAACAATGACTTAGTGATCTATCCATTCTCTGACCAAAGACATCCTGCTGCAGGAGGTTAACATAGCAGCACACTGATGATCCCACTCACTGTGAACAACACATTTGGACCTGATTTGCTGCTCTGGTTTACACGTGAACTTCCACTGCTGCTGTCACCAACTTGAGAGGCTCTACAGAAAAACTGGACTTGTCCATAAAAATCATAAACTACATTACAAGGACAGCATTGCTCAATCAACTCTAATTACTACTGACATGTTATCTCTTCTAACTAAGGTACAGACACTCAAACTTGCTGCTTTCAGTGAGAAGTCAAATGTGTGAATATGAGCTGGAAGCTGCTGAGAGTCCTCCTCCTTCCCTACTTTCACTATAAACACGCCCCTTTCATGCACCTGCAGAGGGCCACCAGCAGATGGAGCTGTCTTAAACAAATCCACTTGGATAGTTAGCTGTAGATGATTTTCTCAGTATGATTGTAGGACTTTGAGTTATTCTTTAGATTTATTTAAACTCTTATATTGTGCACAAGTGTTGAGCGACCCATAATTTCTCTGTACTTTTCATAAGAGCAGCCAGACTTTCAGCTGGTTTTTGTTTTTTTAAGAGCTCAAAGTTATTGAAGAAACAGTTATTCAGCTTCATCCCCACTGATCTCGACTACAAACTGTTTCACTTTGGTTTCTGTTTAAAGCCTCGATGTTTAAAACGTTTCCCTGTGATCACATTTGCACCGTCTGATTTCAAAGTTAGTTTTCTTTTGGTCATTTAGTCCACAGAGTCCTTGGTGTTCTGAAAGGGACCTATAAATAAATGCATTATTATTAATATTAATAATAAAGTAGTTGTTGTACATGTACAGACCATAAATATGGAGTCCAGCTGTGTTTGATGCTGCTGGGCAGACTGACCACTGGGAACCTCTGAGCTCTGCTGGTCCACTCTGTGGAGGAACCATGAAGGATTAGATCAACACAGGATAAAGATCCAGGACTTTCTGCTCAAATAACTTCATCTGAATCAAGTCTGTCAAGTTTTAGACTCTCAGATTCTGAAGATATATTTTCTGTTTTCTATGAACTTTCTTTCATCAGTGATGGAAGTGATGATGTTGCAGAAGCTCAGAGGAAACTTTGAGAAAACTGTGATGAACCATCAACTAATGCTCTCAGGAGGCCAAAGGTCCCTGAATGTAACTGTGCAGCAGATTCATCGAGTGTTTGAAACCTGACCACTTCCATATGTTTTCATTCTAACACAAGAAGTCCTTTTCTCATTGCTTTGATTTGAGTTTTGAGTTTTCTGAGTCTCGTATTTGGAGTCGAGTCTAATCAATGATCTGACAGAAGAACATTAAAAAGGATTTACCAGTGCTGTCAAAATTAACATGTAGGGTTAGGGTTAGGGGTTCATCTGTTATCATGATTAACATGATAAAAACCTTTAACACGACACATCTGGATGCAGAACGACTCAAAATCCCTGAAATGTTTCTATCAACGCACTTCGAGCAGTTTGTCCGAGTAGAGTTACCTTTGCACACGTGCAGATGTGCAGCACATCTGTTAGTGACGGCAGCTGAACCAATCAGCTCAATATGGAAGATGACAAACACACACTGACCTCCCAATGGAAAGTTTGAGCATTAAAAAAAAAAAAAGACGGACCAGCCGACCAACATGAAGGATTCTGCACATCGTGACAGAAGGAATTTTCTTTTCACCGAAGCACTTCCAGCTTAAAATATCACAGCAATGCAAAGCACTGATGACACAACTGCCAAGTGGACAAACTGCAGACCTGTTAGTGTTGTTAATAACATAGTTTTGGTTCCTCGTGTCAAAGACTTGAAGAAGAGTGACAGAGTGTGTTAGACTGCTGCAGGATCAGTGCCACCTCCACAGACCTGTGAAGAAAATGATGGTTTGACAGATGGGCTCAGATTCAGGATCAGCTGAGGAGTTTGTGGCTGACAGAATCCTGCAGGTACAGAGCAGAGCCCATCATTAGCATGCAGGACTGTCCCTGGGGGGGTCGGCTCATTCAGGAGCTTAATCAATGTTTACATGTTCAATAAACATGTTAAGTGTGTAAATTTGCCCTTTTCTCTCGAGTCTGTTTGCTCATGAAATGAAATTTGATTCGTTTACATTAAAAATGATGTTTAATGGTGATTCATCCAAATGAATCCACAGTAACCCTGTGATGAGTCTGATTAAACATTTTCATTAACAGCAGTAATATAGATTATATATTATTATATATTAGTGCACACTTAGCTTTTAGTATGTATGTTTGTTACAAAGTTGTATTTACAGCAGAGAAGCTGAGTTAAAGACTGAAAACTATTCAAAGTCTCTTTGAATTGAAGCGTTTAACATTCTTTGTGTTTATTCTGCATTGACTTCATTATATGGTGTAAACGTCTGTTACAGGCTTAAATATAAAGTTGGAAAAATGTAACTGCAGCTATTGATCAAGTAATTGTGATTAATCAGGATTAATGACAGAAGATTGTGTCATTAATTAGTCATGTTTTAATCTACTGACAGCACTAGTGTTCACTCTGGTGCCTCCAACTGTTTTACGCCCTTTCAACACCTTCGTGGTCAAAAGTGTACACGCACAAAATCTACAATAAAACCCTCACGCAGCAATAGGACAGACACACAATCCATTTATCTCTGTGTCTCAAACACACACACGTGTATTCAAAGCCTCGATTTGTTCATATTTCATCTGTTGTGTTTTTATCTTCAGCGTTTTCAGTGTTGCTGCATTTACACCAAAAATGTTTCCATTGATGAATCAGATTGATTTGAATGTGTTTCATCCATACAAATCCCTCCCTGGTGGTCACATGACTCTATAACATAACAGGAGTCATGTGACAAGAGTTTCATGCTGTAAAATGTCACAATGGTTGAATGTGGTGGAGTAAAAATGTGAGATGTCAACTACTTTTCTTCAATATGAAATGTTTGCAGGGCCTGACAGGAAGTGGACGGACGCTCTGATCACTTCCTGTTTGCTGAAGTGGGTTTTCAGTTGTTTAGAAGCCAAAGGCTTGTTTTAAAAGACAGTTTAAATGGGACTGAGGGAACGACGTGTTTGTAGTTTATATCCAACAACATCGAGCAGTTTAATCAAAGAGTTCATGTTGCTAACAGCTCACCTCTCTGCAGCAGACACAGGCTGGACTTTAAAATCAATGGGCCAACCTTTAGACGCGTCACTCTGTAAGGACACAGAGCTGGGTGGAGGTCCAGGCTGGTTCCTGTGAATAATGATGCAGCAGTGATGTGAGTGCTGAGCTGTGACATGGAGAAGAGTCATGGACAGTTAGAGATGGTCATCTCACCTCTGAGCTTTGGTCTGGTTCTCATGTTCCCCACACAGAGTGCTTTTAGAGGGAGGGACTCCCTCCTCTCTGTCCTCACACTGATCCATGCTGCTCAATTCAGCTCACACACACTTTCTACCTGCAGAGGAAACACAAATCATTCATGTGCACATCAGCTGAAATCCTCCTTTCATCATGTGTGCTGTCCAAATATCAGCTGCTTCTTTCCTGCTTCATCTCAGTGTCAGCTGGATGCAGTCAGACAGCAGTGTGAGGCAGAGGAAGCTGCCATCAGCTGCTCTGCTATCAGTCCACTAGATGGAGCCTGAAGCACACACGATGCATTCACTGACACACACTGATTCACTATTAATAAGAAAAATTAGAAGTGACAGTTTGTTTCTGTACTTGTGTTGATGTTGTGTTGACGTTGTGGAATGTTTCCTCTGTCAGTGCGCCCCAGGGTGGCTGTGGCTACAATGTAGCTGCCATCACCAGTCTGTGAATGTGTGTTTGAATGGGTGGATGACTGGTTGTGTAAAGTGCTTTGGGGTCCTTAGGGACTAGTAAAGCGCTGTACAAATACAGGCCATTTACCATTATCTAATTAAGTCAGTCTAAATATCAAACCCAACAACCTTTGTATTGTTGTCATAATTACTTCCTGTTGAAGCAGATCCAATATTTGTAATGAAGGATTTTAAACAGATAACATCAGCATGTTTAATTCAGTTCTACACTACATTCAATTCAATTCAATTTATTTATATAGCGCCAAATCACAACAAAAGTCACCTCAAGGCGCTTCATAGATATGCATACATATGGTGCAGTGCAGGTGGATGCATATCCACCTGCACTGTAATTATAAAGACCCCTGACCTCCAACAGCTGTTGACACAGTAACTGGTTATGGTCAAACAGATGTGTCCACCTCGCAGCAGTTACTGTGGAACAGCAGCTGAGCTCATTCTGCAGTCAGTGTGTCAGTGAGAGCAGCAGCTCCACCTCCTCCACAGACTGATGGAGGCAGGAAAATCAGTGTACTCAGTTCTGTGAAATAGGCAGATTTTCAGAAGAGTTTCTGACAGTTTAACTTGGTGATGTCAGATTTAATCTCGTCTCATTTGTTACGTTCCCCTGAGGGGTCTAGGCGGTGAGGGGGAAGTAACAAAAAGTGTCCGGGTCAGAAAAAGGAGACAAGAAGGCAAAGGGGTTAAATTAAAGAGTTTTATTCAAGTAGCTCAACTAAAAGAGACGGACAAGCCGCTATCACCATTTAAGAAAACAAACAAAACTCAGGCGTTGGTCAATAAAGTAAAACGTAAGCCAGAAAGAAAGCGAGCAGCTCACTAGCTGTAACCACTCACATGGCACTCTGGCCCAGAGCTCACCTTTCCCTGGGATTAAATACTTTTGATTACTGATGAGAGTCAGCTGTGTAAAAGGGAAAGCTGGCACCTCAGGCAGAAGCCATTGAAGGACACGCCCACACAGGCACCTTCAGGAGGAGGCCCTGCTAGGGCCGTAACACATTTCTGTTTTTCCACTGAGCAGGTTCAGCTTTTATTAAAATAAATATGTTTGTGTCTTTCTCTAAATTCTTAATTATTAGTAATGTTCCCTGAGAAATCAACATTTCTTGGTTCTGATACAAGAATGTCGTTTTCATGGCCGCCATTCACGTGACCCAAAGTGTTTCTAATCTCTGGAGAACCGAGGTTTTACTGGTGCTCCTGAATGCAGCATAAGAAGGAATTTTCCACTAAGTTTCATGTGACATGAACACAGACGGATGACGTGTCTGTGTCAGTCTTTTTCTTTTGAAACAAACTTTATTGAGACCTATGAACAGTCCAACACCTATGAATGAAATTTAGAGGATTCAAAGAAATATTGATAAAAGTTCTCGGAGCTGCTGTGCAAATATTTTTAACTCACTATGGAAACTCTGATCAAAGTTAAACTCCTGGTTTCAAACTTTAAGCTTTTTTGCTGAAGCAGTTGAACAGAAATAATATTAAACTATAACAGTACTGATATACAGTGATCCCCTCAAAAATAAACACAGAGATATAAAACTTCTGTCCATTCTGCCATTAAAACGGTAAAATAGATCCACTGATCTGATTTTTTACTGTTTATGAAGAATAAGCAAATATATTATAAGATGATGAGGTGAGAAAAAATGCTCAGAATCACTCGTTTGTATTCAAATGTCAGAGTTAGTGTTCATCTGTTCCTCTCCTACACGTCACTATAAAGTTTAATCTTCTAAAAGTCAAAGTTTGAGTTCATATTCACTGCAGTTTAGTACAATATCTACATGTTAACGTTTGTTTGTGCTAAACTGTTCATTTGTTCTGTTTCATAATAAAATATAGATATAAACATCTGTAACATCCGCACTTTAATATCTGGTATTTTGTACAGACAGAAGACAAAAGGTTTACTTTAGTATTAAAATATGAGTCCTGTACAAATCAAATATGTATATATAAAAC
This sequence comes from Astatotilapia calliptera, assembly GCF_964374335.1. NCBI lineage: Eukaryota > Metazoa > Chordata > Actinopteri > Cichliformes > Cichlidae > Astatotilapia > Astatotilapia calliptera. Next base: position 9,411,581 of record NC_137424.1, on the reverse strand, counting down.
TTTAAACTGATTTTTTTCAAACTTTTTTCCTCACCAGGAAAAAAGAAAAACTTTTTTCACGCCAAAGCTCAACATCTGACTTACGATTAATATAAAAACCGTGACTGAAGCATCTTTAAATGTTCCGATTTATTAACAGTGTTTTAAACTTAATACAGTAACTTTTGTTCAGTCTGAGAAATGTAAAACATGTTTTATCCTCCATCTTTGTTTCAGTGTGAACAGTCTGAGCGGACAGTTCGTGATATTTTTAACAGAGGCCGACCTGCTGAATCAAATTTGTTTTAAAAAACAAAGTCCTCTGCTGTCCCTCCACCTGCTGCCTCTGAACACAAAGGGTGGGAACTTTAAATTAACACTGTGGCAGATATGTAACCATCTTTAAATGATCTCACTGACTTACAGACAAATGAAGGAAGACGTCTGTGGTGGCTGAAACCTCCACCCAAAACATATCCACAGACAGCAAGGTTGTTGTAGTTTTGTAATTTTTAATTCGTTTTTATTTCCATTTCTTTTTCACTTTGTGTTTTTAATTCTGTTTAGTTTCAGTTAGTTTCCACGGTGAGTTTGCTTGTTTCAGTTTATATTTGATTTTTTATTTATTATATATTTACGGGGTCAGAGGCTGGACTGACGTAGATTAATGTAGATTTTATGATAAAAACTGAACTTTTTGAAAGCAGTGACTCAGTCTTTTTTTTTAGCCAAACTAACAACACTAACAGGCCATTTCCTGTAAAATGTTAATCAGTTTTCCAAAATCATTTCATTGATCATTCTCAATAATTTAGTTTTAGTTTGTTTGTGCAGTTTTTATTTCTACTTTAACTTTTTTCAGATCTAGCTGTAGTTCTAAGTTGAGTTTCAGTTTTGTGTGTTTTGTAACACTTCTTCCTGTTGGAGAGGAGCCAACAGTTTGTGACGCAGTGTTTTTAAGACCGACATGTTGAGCCTGTATCTAACACACATCTATACGAAGTATTCATTTACAAAGTGCGCTCTCTGTCTCCTGCTGTGCATGTAAATAAAAACATCCGGAGCTCAGCGGCTCTCCGGTTGAGCTCAGGCCACATTCAGTGTGTTTAGTCTGATTCCCGGACTCTGATCACACAAGGCCAGAAAATGGCGGAGACACTCGGCCTTGTTGGAAAACGTTACACACTGACTTTAATGGAGAGACCGGAAATACAAACACACACAGTTTGTTGTGTGAAGAAATCAAACACGAGCTGAACAAACAGTAAAGTTCCTAAAGACAAACTGTTAAAGGAGGAAACAAAGCAAACTTACAGTTTCTTCACACCAACAACAAGCTCCACTCCACACCTGGACACTAAACACGGACACACAGGTGAGCTGCTTCCTGGAAGGAGGCGGGGCTCCACCTGAAACTCAGCACAGGTGGGAGGGGCTCAGCTCTGTGTGTGCTGATGTGTTAACTTTAAAAATATGCCGTCTGACTGCTCAGACTGAGTCAGAGTAAAGTTCACATGCTGACGTGTGGAGACATGAAACCTTGTTGTAGCTGCAGGTGTGAACACACTGATCCCAGATCAGCTCTGCTGTATTTGTAACATGAACATTTCTGCTGCAAAGCTTCAAATGTTCAGCATGTTTCTCTGTTTCCAGTCTATAGATCCAGTCACACTTTCTACCTTCACCTGTGCAGTAAAGACTGAGAGCAGAGCTGAAACCAAGCGTCCAATCAGTGAGCAGCATCAACACCTGAGCTTCATTCAGACTCTGTTATTGAAGATGTTGTTGGTACAAAGTTCATCTGCTGCTCACATGAATCCATGAAAGATTTATTTCACTGAATGTTTCTTCAAAGCTCATTTCAACCTGTTGAAGTCATGAATGAAAGTGCAGACTGAGAGTGGATCACATGATGTTTGAGCTGTGTCATGTGACATGTTCAGTATTGTCACACATGTCTAGATTGTCCCTGATATCATAACTGCTCAAACACTGATGATTATATTTGAAGAATTATTCCTGATGGCAGCAAAGTTTGAATGGAGCTCTCTGTCTGTGCTGATTTGTCGCCCTCTGGAGGTCAAAGCACAAACTGCATGATGTCACTGTAACCACCACAGAGACAGGAAGTGTTTTTATGACTGAAACACTGAAATGATGCTAACGGCTGTCGTTAGGCTCACTGACAGCAGTGCTGATGTGTTCATGTCAAACACTGGCTCAGGTCAGACTCCTTCATCCTTCTCCAGCGTGAGGCCGCCCTCAGACCCACAGGAGCTCTGACCTTTGACCTCCTGACCCTAACCATTTTAGTCTTGTTGCATCTTTAAATGCAAATCCATCCAAACTGTAGCCGAGCAAAAGAAGCTGGAAGTTGTTCTATGAATGATGTTGTCAAAGGAGCTTGGAAAGAAAAGCAAATAAGTACAAATAAGTAACTGAAGACACGTGTGGTCTGCAGATGTCGATGTACCTGGATGTACATGGAGTTTAATGTGCAAAATGAACTTAGTGTGCAAAGTGACCTGATGTGCAAACTGCAGTTTGAGGTCGGTCAGCTGTTCAGGAGTCTGATAGCAGTGGGGAAGATGGAGTTGTTGAGTCTGGATGTTCTACATTTCACACTTCTGAACCTTCGTCTCGAGGGCAGAGGTGTGTCTCTCCTCTGGACTCTGTGATGGTAGCTGCTCTGCAGAGAGGGCAGCGGGGTCCTGATGATCTTCTCCACAGTTGTTATCACTCTCTGCAGGCGTTTGCGGTTTGCAGTAGTGCTGCCGTACCATGCAGTGATGCAGCTGTCAGGCTGCTCTCCACAGTGCAGCTGTAGAACCTGCTGAGGATCTTGGCCAACATACCAAATTTCCTCAGCCTCCTCAGGAAATACAGCAGCTGCTGAGCCTTCTTGACCAGCTGTGTGAGTTTGAGTCCCTCACTGACTCAAACTCCTTCAGTGACACTTGCAGCCTTGCAGATTAGTTTGCTGATCCTGATGCATCTCTGGAGCTGATGCTGTCCCCCAGCAGACAACAACAACATAGATGCTCTCACTAGTCCACTTTACCCTCTAATCACATCTCTGACATCTGCAGGTTGCTCCATAGAGACTCTTGTGCAATGCCAGGTGTTTGTGTTTGTCTGTAGGTACACATTAGATATGACCATAGACGCACACACACAAGTGAACACAGCAGCACAGATGGTTTCCACCTGCTTCCCTCTTTCTTCACACAACTGTGAGGATGATGAAGAGGTTTCAGGACGAGGTGGTCAGCAAGCACAGGATAAAGCAGGGCCATGAAACTCTCTGGTGCAGCAGATGTTTAATCAGACTCAGCTTTAGGCTTCTTTTCCCACCTGGCAGCAAAGTAACAGCTTCACTAATGTGAACAGTCACAATGTTAAACGTTTCTATATCTTCATATATTTTTATCTGTTGATGCTGCAGAATAAAGTCTGTTAACAGAGTGCAGGATGTGTAGAGCAGGTCCAGCTCTCCCTTTACTGTGTCCACTTTCATCAGCCCCTGTGAAGTGACACAGAGTGCATGTGTGTCTGTCAGCTGTTGTTTGTTGTGAAGGATGGAACAAATGAACACACACTTTTAGAGAAATCTGAAAAAGCAACACGTGCTTGGGCTCCTTCTGTGCTCGTCTTCATTAATGCTGATCTTTCTTTCCTGTTTGTTCTTTGGCACAAGCTTCAGTCTTTTCTCCCAGGGCTCCTTCACACTTAGAAACACACCTACATTCATTTATACACAAACATCATGAAACAAAGGCTTTGTAAAAGAGGACATGAGATCCTCTCTGAACAGCACATTCATATCAAACACAGGACTGAACAGGATATACTGAGTCTGTGCTGTTTTCATTGTTACTTGCTGAGTATTTTTCCAGTGTTTGAAATGTGACTCAAGTCTGATTCTTCTACTGTGTGTGAACTCTAAGCAGCTGCATTAAACAGCTGCTTTTCAAACCAGGCTCAATCCTATGACTCTGTGAATGTAAACCTTTGTCACCTGCATGAATAACAATCCTTGATCTAGTCAGGACTGCAGTGCTCCTGTGATCCCAGCTTATAGATGGAGGCTAGCATGAGAGGCTCAGCAGCTAAAGCAGCACACCTGGGTCTCCCAGCCTATTAAAAGCAGCCCTTTGCTTCACCTGCTTCACTAAACATTATTATTATTATTTAAGCAGAGTGGTGTGATTGATGTAGGCATTGCTGTGTGACAGGAGGACTTTTCTTGAAACAGCTCGTGTGACGTGAGCTGACGTAAAAACAGTGATGTTAGCTTGATTCTCTTGGCTAAAACTATTTTAAAAAGAGGGTCAATCATGCAAATCTGCCAATAGAAGCCAAAGTTACAGCCCCTCAGAGTTTAAAGAGAAAAGGCCCGTTTCCAACACTCGGTTGTGCAAAGGGAAACAGGCCCACAGTGCCTGAGTGTGTGGGTAATTCTTCAAATAATATTCAAAAGCAAACATTTTTAAGCATGTAAATAAAATTCAATCATTTCTGCTCTTCAATACCTAAGAAATGAAAACTGGCAGATGGTCCCAAAATGTGAAACGCCTGGCTATCTGTGCATTTAGTGCTGCAAGTTTTCACTGTTTACCTTCAGAAGCATAAATCTCTGCACAGATAATGTTCATATGTGGATTCCTGGTTTCTGCAGTGAATTGTGACCCAAAGCGTATTTTTAAAGTGGTTCCAGGCAATAAAGTCTAAAAATAAATACATCTACTTCCTTTTTCTGTGTTCCAGCCTCAGTGACTCTGACACAGTGCTGTAATATTTACACCTCTGATGAAAACAGAGTTTGTAGTTGCAGAGAAATACTCGACTCATTTTGGGCATTTACGAGCAGGAACCTCAGAAAGCCCCTCGCTGCTTCACTGGTTAAGAAGCAAAGCAAACATTAGTTCACAGTGATGTTAATTAAGGCCCAAAGTTTAGGAACGAACGTCAGCACTTCACTAATGAATGTAATGCTGATTCATGTGCTTGTTTTGTAATGTGCATGTTGTGCGTTGCTATTTCCCATATTCTTTGGCACTGATAGATGAAGAGTCTCAGGCAGGACCGAGGCTGCCAGCTGCTGACAGTGAGCAGGGAGAGAGCAGCAGAAGCTGGGCAAGAGCAGGGCACCTTCAGCCCCCTTCATCAGTCAGAAATCATTTGGGTGTCTGTGTGAAATGTCTGATTTTTAAAATCTTTTTGTAGACATATTTATTAAATGTTTAACAATTATATAGAAGAAAGACAATGTAAAGAACAAAACATGACAAAACAAAAATGAGTTGAAGTTATGAACTGTTTCTGAGAGACAAATAACACCAGGATCCTTTTTGTGTAGCTGACAGCTGGTAACTGTGCAGGGGCGGGTCTAGCAAAGTGTTGCCAGGGGGGCAGGTAGGGCATTAACAGGGAGAGGGGGGCACAAAGACATACTTTTCTTTCTTGTTCTCATTTAAAATGTCTCACTTTTAATAAATAATTATCTGAATCTTACAACAAATGTTTTCATCTGATGTAAAATGTATAGAAATCCATTATTGTACATAGTCATTTTTTAGGGTCCCATCATAATTTCTTCAGAAGTAAGTACTGCATATGATGCCAGTGTTTCCCACATTTTCTAGATTCTGCACCAGTACTGTGTGTAAAATGCATCAAAAAGTCCGTTTGATTCTTTCTCAGCTGTCTTTCTGTCTCCTTTCACTTTTTAAAGGTTGCCATGTTAGAAAACATATTTTGCCCTGCCGTGCTGTTTATTGATGTGGCAAATGAAAGGTTTATGAAAACATATCTAAATCTGTCATCAGTAATCAGCAATGATCATGTCTCACCTCTAGTCTCTGTCTTAATGTCAGGTTTCCACCGTGTGTTGTAGATGTTCAGGAGGTTAACTCGACCAACAGTCTACTTCCTGTTTAGAATACCAGGACAGGGAGGATGGTGCAGGTTTAAGTTTATTAGACTGATGCATGTATACCAACAAGACAGCATCCATCACTGTGACAACAGCGTTTGTTTTCATTCAAAGGCTTTATGGTTTTTCCTTTAATACCTGGGGGGCCGGTCTCCAGTCAAAATGCCCGGGACCATTTTTTGTCCCAGTCCAGCCCTGGTGTCAGATCTGCATGCAGTGTCAATGAGACGATCAACAACAGATCAGACAAAACACTCAGGCGGACACTCCTCTGTAGAAGGAAACATGGAAAGTGTGAGGTAATCAGTGCACAACATCACTTTGTATTTCAGGCTGTTTTTATATAGAACTTCAGCACCAATGTAAAAGTTCTGGTTTGAGGAAGATGAAGAACATTTTCAGGAAGGATGCCGTCTGCAAGCAGAGCTGCTTGAACCTCAGCGCTGAGGTCCAGACTACTTCCTGTGAAGCCACGTGATGTAAATCTGCTGCTGTAACTTCACAGTTTACTGAAGCTAAATGCAACGTTACCATATAATCTGTTTTCAACAAAGGTTTCACTCCGTCCGGTGTTGATGGAATGATTCAGGCCGTACTCGTCAGGCTTCCCGTCGACCACACGCATTTCAGTCACAAACCCCGTGACTGACAACAAGGGAAACAGCAGAAGAAAAGATGTGAAAAATACTGGATGATGATGATGGAGGATTAACCGCGGTGGCTAAACTGTTTCCTGTCTTTGTGGGCGTACTCACAGGGAAGTTTCCAGGCACGTCAGTCTTGGTGGCTAAAGTCTCCATTTTCCAACATGTATCGCTACAGGTGCAAAGACACAACATTAATCATCAGTGTAAATATTTTAATGCTGTCCAAACGGTGTTTGCTTTGTCTGTCCTCTCGCACTCACAGAGGAAACGAGGACGCCACCTTCAACCCATCTTCAGTTGGCTCAACCATGGCCGGACTTCCTGTTGGCTTTGTGACAGCAAACCACTTGAAATTAGAGCAAACTGCAGTCAAGCACCACTTACAGCAACCTGTGGACACGCAAATGGAAAGCACTGAGAATCATACAGAAGCATAAGAGCTGTTTATTGTAACACGTGTGTGTGTGTGTGTGTGTGTGTGTGTGTGTGTGTGTGTGTGTGTGTGTGTGTGTGTGTATACACACACACAACTATATAAAGAGTAACTGAAGGTTAAATGCAGCTAACATGTCCTGTTTTAAGCCAGGCAGTTCCACCTCCGCTCTGCTGCGTCTCAGCCACCATCTCTCTGGCACAAAGGGCACCAGAGCCAGAGCAGGGGAGAGCTGGAACAAACCATTCTGGGAGGGGGGTATCTATACTTCTGTTGTTAAAAGATCTCAACCAAGTACTGTATACTTTCTATATTTTTTGTAGTGTATCACACAAACACCAAATATTGTCAAAAAAGTAAGAAATCTTTGGGGGTGCTTTGATCCATTTTGGGAAGCACCCCCCAAAACGGGCTTAAAAACGCCCCTGAATATAGTTCTTTACACATTTGCCTACCAAGTGGAAGCTCAGCGGCTGAATCTCAGGAGGAGACAAAACATCTCTTTGGGGTTGTGTCAGAAATGGCATCAGGCCTAAAAATGTGTCCAATCACACATGAACAGTCACCCACTGTGGTGCCCTGTGAGTAACAGCTGAACGCAGCCAGGAAGCAGTTAAAGCAGTTCTTTTGTTAAATCCCTCGAATTAAAACTCTGATTCTGCACTTCAACACATCCTGATTGTTTTACTTTGGACAGAGACACAGCTACAGCAGAGTTCATTGTCCAAATACTTATGGGACAAACACTTGTAGTATATCACACAACACAGTACGTGAACATGTACTGAAGCTCCCCTTCCTGCAACCCTAAGTTGGACATGTGGTTATGAAACTAGATGGGCGGTAAAATAAGAACCATTATGGATGACTGTTGCTGCCTGTAAATCAAAGTCTGCCTGAGGTGGGATTTCAGAAGCAGAAACCATGAGGAGCACAGCACCACTCCCAGAAGGCTGAGATGTGAAGCCATGTGATGAGTGAAATGATGATGGAGGAGAACACAGATGAAGATCTGGAAGCTGCTGCCTCTTTATATAGTAGACACTGAAATCACCTTTTGCCTCCCTGCCAGCACGAAAACCCACACTAAAAACCCACTTACACAAACCCTCGGCTCTGGGATGGATTCAGACACATGTCAGTTCTGCTAAACAAATGGACGGTTTTGCAACCACAAAGATTAATCATACAAGGGCAGAATTATGTTCACTCTGTGAGAGGTGAACCTCAGACAGTTAGCAAGAGAAACATTCAAAGAAACAACCTAAATAACACAAACTTAGCAGTTGGGATGCAGATCAGACGATATCAGCAACGTGATGATCAAATGTAGTTAAAAACACAAGAAAAACAGGCTTTTTGCTCCAAAAGGACAAACAAAGCAGGGCCAGATTAACCTGTCGGCACCTGCTGGCGTGCAGAGTAACATGTGACAGAAACACACACGTGGTCACCTCAACTTGTTTCACTGGAGTTTCTCTTTTAGAGCTTTAACCTCCTAAGACCTGAACTCTTTCATGCATTTTTAAAGTCTCTTTGCTATTTGGGCTGTTTGGGACCTGATTCATGTACAAACAAAGAATTACCAGAATTTTGTTTCTGAGAGAAATGAGATCCACATATGAGGATATTCGCTTTAAATGTCGATAGAACAGAGGCAGGATAATGACCTCGTAAGTGCAAATCAGGTCCTTGTTGAGCAAAACTTTGTATTTTGGTCTAAACATCCCAAAATGTGACGTCCACACATGAGGACAACAGGGCGCTAAAGTCCGTACAAACTTTTGTTTCTTCATTTGCTTGCAAACGAATGGAAATCCTCACTTAAAGCCAAGAAGCTTATTACCTGTGCAGCTTTAGTGCCTCAGAGCAAACAAGAGAGCTTTGATCACAATGATTTTTCTTTTCACATTTCATTCACTAGCGATTTTTTTAATGTCACCTGATCTCAGTCAGCAGACTGAATATAACAGTGAAGCACTAGTGAGCTAATGAATTAGATATTGGTCACTCATATCAACTGAAAGAGTGTAAGACAAGTAAATGTGCTATGAAGGCCGGAGAAGAGTTAATAAAAAGGTCTTGAAATGAAAATATTTCATTATTTGCTGTTTCATAGATTTTTGGTTTTATTGCACTTTTGTCAGCCCTGCTGCTGTTTTTAAAAGTACTTTATTAATAAACTGGCATAAATGGTAACATTGAACACTTGCCAGTGTGAACAAAAGGTTCTTAACTTTAGCATCAAAGCTTCAGTTCACCTTTCTCAGGGCAGTTACTTCAGTATGTGTATTAATGCAGGAACAACTTGATTCCACACAGCTGACGCACCGAGAGTGTCTGCTGTGTGGTTAACTTTATAACCTTTGGTACGCAGTGGTGTCGCTCCACCTGTTAGCTAGTTTAAGAAACTGGTTAAGGAGGGAGTGTCTGTGAGGATGAGGAGGATTTAGTTCTTTAAAAACACGTCAGATACTTGCAGGAAGCTTCTTTCAGCTTCTTTTCTCCACTGCGCAGGTTTAAAACCATGACAGCAGAAGTCATGATGAAGAGATTGATTAGTCAGTCACAGTGTAAAGAGTCCTCCTGCCTGCATCGCTCGCCAGTATAAACAGACCTTTGCTCCTGGAAAACAAATATATCAAAGTCATGTTGTCCAAGAAATGCATTTTATCTCACTAGTGAATCAAAGAAAGTCTGTATACTTTCTGAGAGTGAGAGGTGAACGTCAGACAGTTCTTAGAAAATGTAGTTTCTCTTTAAGCTTTTAACGTCTCTTTTACCCCCATTTGTCTAAAACTACTTGACAGCCCTTCATGTCAGAGGTTTATTACCTGTGCAGGATGGAGCACATGGTCTCAGTCAGGCTGGACACGATCACTCCTACAGGAAGTAAATGTGATTTTATTTCACCTGTGAAATGATGAAAAACAGCAGAATAGCTCACGCTAACAAACGGGTGTTGAAATGTTTCATTTTCTGCTGTTTCACAGGTCAAAAAGGGCGTCGAAGCAAACTGAAGCTGAGCTGCTGCTGCTGTTGTAGTGCAGCATCTGCTGTGTGCTTCATCAGAGAACCTTCTGTACACAGCAGACAGAGGCTGCTGCCACTGAAGTCCATCTGCTAGAGAGCTTTAAACACTGGTTATTGAAGTGGCTTTGATGATACTGATACACAGTCTTTGCTGCTGTCACAGGACAGGGATCCACCAGGGAGTAGTTGTCAGGATAAAGAGCCTTCGCTTCTCTAAATATAAACTGGATACTTGTAGGAAACTTTGGGAAGCAGCATTTTTCCTCATATCGTCTAAACTGAAGTTAGCTCAGGTGCTTCTTCCATACTTGCTCTGCAGAAAGCCAAAGAGTTTGGAGCTCTGCAAACATTTGCAGCACAGCTGGATGTTTGTAACTTTGGTCACCTCTGTATCATCCCTCAGATTCTTTCTGCACAGCTTTGAAACCATGACAGCACGAGTGATGCTGAGGAGACGTCCAGTTTAAACAGACCTTTATTCCTGGAACACAAACACATGAAGTGATGCTGCTAAAGAAGAACATTTAATCGCACTAATGAATCAAGCATCTGTTTGTCTGTCAGTCTGTCAACAGTTCCTCTGATCGACTTCAGACTTGGTGGGTGTTTTGTTTTTGCAGCGGTCAAAGTCGATCAGCGTGTTGCTTTGTCTGCTGTAAATCTGCCTGTACAAAGGGAAACATGCATGTTTTAGATGCAAACTCACAACATGGCTGCATTTTTGTGATTATGTGTATTTTATATTGATTTATTCTATTATGTTTTGTATATGAATCTTTACAAGTGTGTCGATACAAAGGCTTGATTAAAACAAAGGTCTCAGCTGTGCTGTTAGGGATGCTCTCATATTTGTTTCAAATGTAATAAATCAAAGGATTTCAGGCTTTTCATCCTTTTTATTTGTTTGGTTCTAACAGCAGCTGGATAAAAACATGCAGGTGATGAATATAATTGTGTGATATTATGAGCATTGTGAATAAAGAAAGAGCAGAGATAGTAAAAAGGAAACAGGTGATGGACGTGAGATTTTCAGAACAAAAGCTCCTCAGTGAGACGATCACCTGGACACAAGGTCAGGCAGCTGGGACTCATCTAGAGAGCAAAATGGAAAAGTGATCTGTGCAGAACATCACTGTTGATTGCAGTTATTTACATCAGACTTCTTCTCTGAGATAAGAGCAGCATTTGTGGGAAAGATGACAGTATTTCCAGGCTGGATGCTGTTTGCAGGGAGAACTGAATGAAAGTCTCCTGCACCTCAGCGCTGAGGTCCACACCTGTGAACACAGATGAGGTCAATCTGCTGCAGCACGTAGAGCTTTACTGATCAGCAGGTTCAAAGGATTCAGCAGAGCGTAGAGTCAGAGCTAAATGCCACATCACCATAGAGTTTGTTAACAACAGCTTTCTTTGCCCTTTGTCTCGATGGACTGAATCAGGGATACTCGTCATACTTCACCTCAACCACGTCACTGAGAGACCCCAGCCTGACACAGCAGCAGAGATGATGAAAGCAGAAACAGCAAACAGATGCTTCAGTTGTGTTTCTCTCTGTGTGTGCGCTCACGCCCACTTGTGTGTGTGAACTTTCCACGTACCTCAGCTTGTTTCTCCAACATGAGCCATCAGGGCTGAAAAACATCACTAACACATGAATTCTTTCTCTTTTTGTTATCACCTGTGATCATGTGTCTCATGTTTCTGTCATTCACCAGTTCTTGTATAGTTACGTGTAACTAGACTTCTGTGGGACGTAAATGATTGTTTTGTATGCAGATCTGTACAAAGGATGTAAACACTTGATTACAAAGGAGATCTCAGCTGTGTTGTTATGGATGGACTTCAACGTATTTGTTAAAAAAGAGAATAAAGCAAAGTGTTTTAGCTGTTTGGGAGTTTTTGTTTGATTCCATTCAGTTTTATTTCTATGGAGTCAAATAATAAGAAAGGCTCTAGAACAGCCCTGAGTTTGTCCAGGTGACACTCCTCTGAAGAACAAAGACAAAGAGGAAGAAGGGGACTCGTTTTCAAGTCTTGTTTCTTTCAAAATAAAAGCTGAAATGTTTTGGAAGCATGATAATATTTCAGCCAGGATGCCGTCTCCAAGGAGACCTGCACCTCAGCGCTGAGCTCCACATCACGCCCTGTGAAAGCACAGATATAAATCTGCTGCAGTGAGAAGAACTTTACCCAACACAAGTGTAGAAGTAGACATTTGACTTTACCTACAACCTGTTAACAACAAAGCTTTCATTGCCTCTGTTGTTGATGTCATGTAGGACTAATCATACTTCACATCAGCCATGCACACGTCAGAGGATCTCCAGGCTTTCAGTGATAAAGCCAAGCAGATGATGTGAACATAGCAACAGTAAAACATGCATCATAATCAGCTGTATGTGTCGACTATGTGGCACCTCAGTCTTGTTGGCATGAAGAAAAGTTGTGTAACATGTAGCATAAGGGCTGCAAAGACATCATGTAGACAGCAGTCGTCTGTTAGTCGTAACGTATCTCCTGTTAAAGAGTTAAATGTGCGTTCTCCATCTCTGTCCTCTCACAGCTCGCCGTACACCAACTCCAGCTGTGGTAACCATGGCTGTGCCCATCAACACGCTGAAGCTGAGACGCCACCCGTCACTATGGCGACTCCAATAGGGTTACCTGTCAGCTGTGGACGCATGAAAGGAAAACAGCAGAAACACAGACATGTTTACTGGAACATTTCCTATTCACAGCTTTATGGAAAAGTGGGTTTAAACACTTTTCTATGTTTTATTTTGTTTATTTATGGATTTATTGTGAAAGGAATTTCAAAGGTTTAATTTGACCTTTCCCCTGTTTTTCATACAGACTGGAGACGAATGGATGGTGCTTTCTTTGTTTGTCTAAAGATAATGAATAAAACTCTACACACATCTTAAACCACCCTCCTTTCTATATATTTTGTTATATAAATGGAAAGTATATAAGACACAAACTGAGCTTATATGATACTAAGGACCCTGGAGGTCAGTCCACCTTTATAATTCAGCACAGCCTGGAGTCTCTTAGTCAAGCTTGTTTGTGTTTTCTGTGAGGAAGTTTTCAGCAGCAGCTCTTTTCTTGGATGTTGGTTCCCTTTGTTTCCATCCTCTGTTAAGATGTTTCAGTAATGTTGAGGTCTGGGGAGGCCAATCCATGGCTGACGTCCTGTGATGCTGCATTAGCAGTTTGTTCATAGTGAAAAATGAAGCCACTGCCAATCAGACATTTGCACAGTGGATCAACTTCTGATGGTACTGTCCTGAATTCCACACCTATAATATGTTTGCATGTACTGATGAATATGTGCAGCTGATTTTCAGTCCAGTTCCTGTGTGACAGACGCCAGTCTTTCTGCCTGTGTCCTTCCTTAACAATAGAGCCATCCTTCCACTGAGACTGTTTCTGATGAGGCTTCACTGAGCAGTAGATGGATCCCTCAGCTCATCTAATCGTCCTATTTCTAACACATGACTGTCAGAAACTGTTAATCTGCTGCAGCTCTTTAACTCCTCCACTTCTTTTTTGTAATCTCTTAGTTTCCTCATCTTTTAAGGTGGCACTGCACACCAGATCCAAAGTCAACATGCTGTTATATAATGGAGTTGAACCTGTAATGGAGTTTGATTTAAACCAATCAGCAATTAAGTGAATGATGATGAGCAAAGATGGTGGAGGTGGTGGATGAAGACCCGGACAGCTGTGGTTGGCTCCTCGTATAGAGCAGAGTGAGGTTGTGTTTGCACATTATTATAAAACCATGTTCACCATATATTTTAGCTGCAGACAATAACATGATTTCTTTGCTGTGGTGATTTTATTCCACTTTGGTAAAATGGAAAACCATCATTTCTTGCTGTAATTCACACATTATTCCAAGAGCCTCAACACAAGCCTTGTAGTCCGACCATATATAGACAAATCAATAGTTGTGTTTGTAACAGCTCATGAACATGAATCGTTCCACTTTAAAATCATTGTAAACTAAACTGGAATAAATGAGTGTTTATATATAGTTTTGTCTCAGCTGTTCATACACAGTGTTTCAGTTCTTATCAGAGTCCCACCGTCTCACTGTGGTGAACCTTTAGCTCTGTTGTAAGCGTGTTGTTAGACCAGGTTTCCCTCATTTAAAAATAATCTCTCATTAGAAATGGACATGATGTCTAAGACATAGAAATGCTTATTATGGGTTCACTTGATGTCACTGAAAAGATGCACATGGGTAACGTGCAGGCCATCCAGCTCCGAGGTTTATCTCCTCACCTCGAGTCTGCGACACTCTCTCCGTGTCCTCTCAGATAAGGGCGCGCACATTTCTGCACCATCTTCTAAATTACAAAGAGCGATTCACAAAACAGAAGCTCACAAAACACTCATCACAAACCAAAAATGGCTCCACTGAGCGTCAAACTGTCAGAATTTACTGATAATCTAAAGACTCACAGAACTCATTTTGTCTCATTGTGTCTTAGTTTGAGACATAAGTGCATGATCATAATACTGTGTAGTTAGATGAGACAGAGCTGATGCTTGCTCTTAATTATCCTCTTCATGTTTCCCGAGCCTCAGCAGTGGAAGCTACCATGGATAGAAAGACTATGACTCATCTTAAATCTCAAATCTTTGTCTCCAAAGAGCTGCTGATGTGTCCGATATGATCCACAAGCTTAAACTAGGATTATAAGTGTGTGCAGTGATGTGTGTGAAACCTCTGAGGACTCACACGTGTGTGCTTCAGCCCACACACACATATGAAGCACTGCGACCTCACACAGAAGTGTTTTACACATCCAACCTGAATCCTGATCATTTCTACAGTTTATTAAGTTCAGCTTCACCTGAACATCAGTGATGAAGCTGCTCTGACTCCATCACAGCTCACAGCTGTTGGAATGAGTCAAACAATGAAGAAGGTTCAGAAACAGCTGATGATTTTACAGAAACATGATGCAAACATGAGAATGGACACATGATTTTTTATTAACAGACACTGTTTATGTTTCACTGTGCATGACGTCATCAACACTGACACCAGGGGGCGCTCATCACCAGCCTGAGGAAGTGTGATAATGGGGGGAGACGCAGTGTTGTGTGTACTGCAGTCGGACAGAAGGAAAAACTTCCTCCTGAAAACATTTTCATCCTTCCCAAAAGTGTTTGAGTCAAATGTTACAAATATATAAATACAATAAAACACAGGGTCTTACATAAAATCAGTGATGCAGTTGTGCACTGAGCACCTTTCCAATGTTCCTTCCTCAGATGAGTCCAGCTGCTGAACACATTAACATCTGTATGTAAATGTAGCCGAGAACCAACCTGAGCACTGCTGGGAAAATACAAAGGTAACCATCAAAGTGCTGTATTATCTTATTTATGTTGAATGTTGACTTAGATCCACACCACGATTTATGAAACTATAGAACTAAAATAACAACAATCGTCTGCTTCTTTAAAATTTCTTTCATTACATCAAACCAGTGAAAACTGAAAAAAACAAAGAGCTGTTAGCATGTTCAGACCAACTTTGAGACAGAGACTGTAAAGTTCTGCACCTTAAATCCTGCCTGTGTTCCTGCAAATGATTCACACTGAAAGTATCTTAGTTTAGTATTGAGTGAGCCACAAAGCAGCCTGATAGCTTTAAAACAGGAAAAGTAAATGAAATTGACAGTTTCAGTGTAGCTGGATCTATTATTGGGGGGTCATGGCCCCCGTAACCCCACCTGGTCCTGAGGTCAAATCCACCATCTTTGTTTCAGAGCTTCATGTTCTCCCGTGTTTGTGTGCGTCCTCTCCGGTACTCCGGCTTACTCCCACAGTCCAAACACATGCAGTTAGTGGGGTCAGGTTAGCTGTGAGTGGTTGTGTCTCTGTGTTATTCCACCTTAATCAATGACTTCCTGTTAGCATGAAGTGCTTCTGTAGGACTGATGTCATTTTCATGGTTGGATCATTTAAATGAAGCTGGACTCAGATGCAGTAAATAAGCTGATTGATCATTAATGAATAAAGCTGGTCAAACACATCACGTGGACACATGTGATTGTGTGTTGTAGTATTGATCCCAATGCTGGTATCAGTCCTGGATCAATAACACTGGATGGATGCGTTCAGCATGGAGCCCTGAGCTGTGTTACAGACAAACATGGAAACTGACAGGTCTGTGTCATTCACAGTCTGTAACACTTCTAAACAACAGAGGCTGACCCAAGTGCCTCAGAGCCAGGCACGCTCACATCACAGCTCTCTAAATAAGCCAGTTTCAAAATAAGAGCTGAAAGCTGTGTTTGCTTGTGTTAGCTTATTATTGTGGAGACTAACATTCAGTGATCATGTGTTCAGACTCATAATGATTACTCTCAGAAATCCTGATCTTTGTATTTACTGTGTGTTGGATCAATAACTGAGATTCATGGTATCACACAGCTGTGCTGCTGCTGATGTCAGCACATCTGGAACAATACGAGGTATCTGCTACCAGACTGAGCAGGACGTGAGACCTGTGGACTGTTTAAAGCTGTCCCTCCACAGCTCACTCAGACCTGATCCACACCTCAGTGATATTCTCTGACTTCCTCAGTAGAGACAGAAACCATTCAGATCTGGGACCATCAGCTGACTGATGATGTCACACAGACTGTGTTTTTCAGGAACAGTGATTCTGATGTGAGCCTGCTAGCTGACAGCAGACCTGATGAAAGCACATGTTCACATCTGTGAGGACAGACTGGACTCTTTGACTGCACCTTGGTTCTCCTCAGAGGTCTGTACAGGAGCATGTCCACCCCCACTGAAGATCTCAGTCACTGTGAAACATAGAAAGCTGCTTGTGTGGCCTCTGCCTCACATGTAGATACAGCTACAGGTTTCTCTGTCAGTCAGACTGAAACAGTGTCCTGATGCTGCATCATTCAGCTCTGTGCCCCAGTCAGCATCACTGGGAGCTACCAGTGTTTCTGCCCTTTTCCTGTAACACTACACTCAGCACAGGCTCAGCTGGTATCCAGTGTTGGACTTTGGCTTCAGCTGCTGTGATAGATCCTCTAACATAGATCAGCTCTGCTACATGTTGTTAGATAAGTGCAGCTGCTGTCATGTCCTGATGTTTCTCTGGCTCAGCAGCTTCTCCATCAGAGGTTCACATGGAGCTGATCCAGTATCTCCAGTAACTGTGTTCTGTGTGTGATATTATTCTGTTATTATATGTTACCTTATATATGTAATCAAAGTAGTTGAATTAGAATACTGCTGTAGATCACATTATACCCTTTAATATAGAGTGTGTGATCTGTATGTAGTTTAGTTCTCATTATACTTTTGAGTTAACAGAACATATTCACATATTAGTCCATTAGATAAATGTGCATCACTCTGTATCCTTGATCTGCTGGGAATGTGTGACACTGTTTTCTTGACATGCTTAATTGTTGAATCATGAAGAGAAGGTTGTAAGCAGGAGACTGTGTGTCTAAAGACAGGGGAGATAGATAGACCACATTCCACACCCCCACCTTACAGAAAGCAGAGAAACAACTGCCGAGGTCATAACTTAGGCGCTGTAACAGAGAAAAAATGTGATGTTTTGGCTTTTACGACTAGCTGGGGGCCACTAGAGACTATAAAAAGCTGAGCAACCCGTCACCATTTTTGAGACATGTGCCTGACCCTCTGGTAGCATCTCTCCCGTCCGGACGTTGTAATGCTCTGACTGTTGAATTGTATGGAAATAAATGATTGTTGATTGAGCATTGATACACCGAGTATTGTCCTTCCTTCAGCCCAAAGATTCAAAGAACTGCGTGTTTTCAACAACTTGGTGCCGTGTGACCCGGATCTTTGGTGTGCTGAGGAGGTGCAGATTTGACCTTTGGTGAGATCGTGAGGCGAGGTGAACAGAGGACCGGTCCAAAAATAAAAAGGTAAGCACAGCCTGTTGTATTATAAATACCAAATGTGCATATTGGGCTTTCCAAATTAATCTGTTCGCTGAGTCACATGTATTTTCACAGTAAATTTGTCGGTGTCTGGTTTTTGGCGCAAGATACTAACAACATAAGTTGAGGCTGAATTCCAGTGTGTTAAATAAACTGCTTCTACCGAGATACTAATAACATACTACGTTGGTCTAGATTGCAGTAATCTGCTTCTACCGAGATACTAATAACATACTACGTTGGACTAGATGCAGCCACTTTACCTTCCACATTTAATTTTGTCTAATACTGGCTTCTGTAGCAATAATACATTAGAATTTATTCTGAAGACGCGGCCATTAGTCCAGTACATTGAAGTCGAGGTTTGTTTATTTTGTTTATGGTGTCAGTGATGTCCTGGCTTTTGCCGGCTATGAAATAGAAGTTGATTTAAGGACAAGCAGATGCTGGCTTCACGGTGCAGTTGGACGCTGGCAACGCGAGAGCGAAACACGTCCGTAGGTTTGGTTTATGATACGGCGTGTTCCGGTGGTGCGGCCGTGAAGTGCAGTAGTGGTTGGTGCTAATTTTAGTACATTAGATAGAGGTTTTGACGGTGGTTTGTGGCGTCAGTCGAGTATAAAGGGCTGCGGCCATAATACAAAGTAAAAATTTAAGTACAGAGCAACACCTGGTTTATGATGTCAGGTATAACTTCGGGGATGCAAGCATCACTTTTATGATGCGACTTTGCCCCGTGGTGGCGGTCATAATCGCAGAGAAAAGGGTATTTTGGTCTATGGTGCAGTGTGCTTTAAGAAGATCTAATAGTTGAGCTCAGAGGTTTCTGTGTAAAATTCCCGCTGAGGAAAAGTGTTGTGTGTGAGTGTGAAGCGCGCTCTGGGTGAGAGAGTGTGTGTGAAGCTGCGAAGCGCGCTCTGGGTGCTGTCTTGTGGGTGAAGCGCGCACTGAGTGAGAGTGTGAGTGAGGCGCGCTCTGAGTGTGTTTTGTGTGGAGTGTGAAGCGTGAACACAGTGACAGTGACGGTTAATGTGTTTGATTAGGAGGACATTAGAGCAAATACACATTTTAGGATCAAAGGTTGATGCCTAGTGTACCTGTGGAACTTTGCCCTAGGAGTGGCGACCCTCCTGTCCGTGGACGCGTGGCCAGGACCGGCGTTGTCCGGGTGCCGAGGTGGTGACTTGGGGAGGTGAGGGCCCCCGCATAGCTACGGAAATAACACTGGAACGGCCGTGTAATCACGGGTTCACATTTATTTCCGGACTAGAACAAGACACATTTTGCGAACAAACGTTGAGTCTAGATTAGTAAAGAAATATAAAAAGGTTGAATTCCTCGTTTCAGTGGTTGAAATTGTTGTGTGCCTGTCCCCTGACGAGTGTGAAATTAAAATAAAGAGGGAATTTGGAGCCACATAGAGATAGACGGGCATAATTGGGTGTATTACTCTGTGGTGTAATAAAAATAAAAAGGAGAGATAGTAAGAGGTGTGTAGTGGAGAATTATGGAGGAGTAGAGAGAGGAATGTGTTGGGAGACTGGCGTACAGTTTACGCTGTCAAGGTAGGCGGGTTGCCTGCTTATCTGTTTAACAGTGATGAAAATGAAATTAAAATAAATCTCTTAGTGTGTTAATACAGGAAGCTGCGGACCTGGACCAACTGCCCCCACAAGCACAGCGGCCGAAGCAAAATTATAGGTAATGGGAACCACACCCAGCACGAATCAGCAGCTGTGAAAAAGACAGCAGCGAGGAGAGAATTAGAGGAGAAATGAAGAGAAGTTTTAACACATAAAATTGGGGCCAACGGACTTGTGGAGGTTGGGAAGGCGTCCGGAGCATCACAACAAAAAGGTGAAACAAAAACACACACAAGCAGAGAAATCTGAGAGAAAGGCTCCTTTTAAGGTAACGCCTAGTTTGAGAAAAGATAAAATTAACCTGCTTTTATACAAATGCACATACACGCAATGAAGAAACAGCTTACACTCATGAACACGTGAAGATTTTCCAGCAAGGTTAAAGAAAAATTAACATACTTAAATGATGAAGTCTATACATTACTGACAAAGAAACCCTCTGGGTTGCAGGACAACAATTTAACTAAAAAAGAAAAAAAAAAAAGGAACACTGGTCTAACCAACCAGGCAAGACACAACAAATTTAGTGGTTAAAAGATTCAAATTGTGACATGTTTTCTGTTGATTGATTAATAAAAGTGATTACTGAATGAAAGAAAGTTCCTTTTTTGGGCTTTTAAACATGATCTTAAGAATTTTAACATATACCGGTGTTGTCCTGTCAACTTGGTGGGTTAGGAGTTGATTATATCGGGAGACAAAAAACAAAAAAAGGGGGAGAGAAGGCTGACACAGGGCCTGGCCCCATTGCCTCCCCTCTGAATAACACAGCCAACACAACAACATTTTCCTGTTCGTTTGTTTTTGTTTTTTGTTTGTTTTTGTTTTGTTTTGTTTTTGTTTTTGTTTTTTCTATACATATTTAATTACAGGCTGCTTTGCCGGCCCTGAAAGCCGAGGCTGACTGGACTCCTGCTCTCCCCCATACGTGACACTGACCAAATGCTGCAACAGCTGGACCCACAACAACGACCTGAGAATGTCAACAGACCTGCAGGAATGTGATCTCATGCAGCCGAGACGGAGAGCACTAAACCTAAGGCCCGTTTCACTACACGGGGGAAAAATTCCCAGACTGCGTCAGCTGACAGAGCTGTGACGAGACGCCCGCCAAGCCCGAATGAAAAGTAAGGCCGAGCGAAAGAATGCTGACCTTGATAACTTTGCATTCACACTGTGCAGGACAGTGATGGACCAACACGGATGATCGGGTGGCGAAAAAGGGCGTGACCGAGACAGGAGGAGTAACTGAGGTCAGAAGGCACCTCAGAATGGACAAAAACACAGAAGAAGATGCAGGTTTCACCTGCGGTGAACATCGACACTGGAGAAAGGACTGCCCCAATTGGGGTCAGAACCAGGACGGACTGAATTTTGAGCAGCAGCAGCAATGGTCGCAAACAAACTGAAAAAGGAGGGGGGGGCAGGACCCCAGGGCATGCTTCAGGCCGTGGTTTACCCAGAACACCAGAACAGGAAAGTGATGAACACAGACACACACACACACACACACACACACACACACGTCTCCAAACACACAGATTCAGAATGAAGTGAAATACACACATGAACACGTGCACTCGTTGAGTGAGTGAGAAATGACACACACACACATACACACACACACATACACGCTGATGCAATGAAGAATGCTTTGCTTATGCTGATATGCAAAATGCTGCACACAAACATCCCAATGCATAATTTTTATGAGGAGCCATTGATTACCATTAAATACTTAGAATGTGTTATATGTTACCCAGAGGGCATTTATGTAGATTTTAGGAATAAGCTCTAAAACGGTTTGGTTATGAAAACAATGTCTGTGCGTGATGTCTGTTTATGGCTCAAGGCCTTGACTGAATTCTTTGCTGTGCTTCACACAGCCCTGATGAGGAACAGTGGCACAGAGTGAAATTGATGAATTAATAGTGTAAGGTTAGGTTGGAGTACGGCATTTTCTGTGATTGAGTTTTAATTCAAGGAGGAACAAAAGGTGTTACGGCACCTGAGCTTCTCATTCCCACACAATATTGTCCCGACAGGAAGCAAAATGTTCCTGTGAATTTCTGGTTGATTGTTTGGTTTTGCTTAGCGCTAGCTTGATTTTATCAGTGAGCTTTGGCTTGTGTTCTTTCTCGTAAGCGAGAGAGGGATAGTTTTATGCTTGGACATGTCTGCAACGGGCCCTAGTTTGTGTTATTTTAGTAGTATTTTGTTGGTTATGTCTGTTTTCGTTTTTGTTACAGTGCACTGGAGAAAAAACATCTGAGAGGTGTGATCCACCGGTGGTGATATGTTGATATTTTGTGAGTTCATGATTTAACAATCGGCTCTTTAAACAAGGCCTGAAAGATTGAAATTTAAAGCGCTATGAAATATTCTTACAAAAACAGTTGCAAAGTGTGTTTCTCCATGATTGTAATTGGCTTGGGAGAAATTCACTTATAGGGAACACTGATCTAAAAGGATTGCACCGAGTCAATCCGGCCCAAAAAAAACAACAAGGAATTGTTTTCCTTTAAAATGATGACGTCAACTTGCTGGTGATGGAGGCTCGAATAGGTTGCGCGTGAGACTCCATTATCAGCAACATCTGGTATGAATGTGTATGGAGGTATGCATGCGAATGGACTGTGATGGACTGACGACTAAAAGTTTTGACTGACTTGATACTGAGACAAGGACTGCACCCACTTTAGGATTAGTAAATGCCAATAAACAATTCATAAACAATTCACCCAGCCGACAAGAGAAGGGTGGATGCTTCGCTTTGTTTTGTTTTGTTTTTTCAGGAGCAGGAGGATAAGAGAGACTGGAGGAGGAGACTCTAGCTTCACATAAGTATGAACTGCAGACTTAACACTGTGGTTGCTGATTTTGATTTTGAGTTACTGATGTTTGCATTAAGAAAACTGTGCTATAGTAGCTGTGTTTTGATCTGAACAATACCTATGAATGACTGGCCACATTCAGAATAGAGATATGCAATAATAAACATTGGTCCACGTGAATTAGGTTCTCACTTGAAATAGTAAGTTATTAAATGTAGAATATAATCGACAGGGACATTTGATAGGATGTGGTACTGCAAAAGAACAAGAGCAAAGTAAATAAAGAAAATATTGTGTTTAGTTTGGATAAATTCAAATTAAAATGTACCATTACACTCAGAGGATCAATATGGAATAAAACATATGCAAAATTTGTAGGAAGTACATGACTGATAACTGTTCTGTCCTGAGCGTTTGTTTCTAGAGCACCCACTTGACCACACCAACAGTTTCTCGCCACCGAGGAGGGGTACTTGCAAAAAAGAATAAAATAAAAATCTGAGTTTAACAAAACATTTTAAATGTAAATATCAAGCTTACCTTTCTTTTTCCATGAAATGTGCTTGTGGGCACGCCAGCCATTTTGAAAAGGTGGGCAAAACAATTGGCAAGGCCACACCCCCACACGTGTGATATAATTTTAAAGGTACTGTTGCCCTCTCTAAGAAACATCAGGACTGAGAGGAGTGGCAAGTAGAGTATGCGAGCTACAAGCAAAAACTAAAATGTGTACTACAGTGTGCAAAAATGAAATACTGGGTCATCAGGGGGTCATGAGGGACATTTATAAAACTAAAAGTCCCACTAACCTTAAAGTGCACTTGAAAAGCTCACACAAGAAGGCTAACCTAGCTTACCTAGAAGACCTCATCAGGGGGAGCACACTCCCCCTCCTTGAAGAGCTCACCCACTCAACCCGCATCCCCAGAAAACAGCTAACCCCAGATAAGGCAGCGTGATGTATCCCGAGACAACAGGACTGGGACATCTAAATAAAGGTGTGAAACAATCGCCTTCAAAAGGTTATCAATTCACTTGAACCAAAATTAGGACCACACGGTGCGGCAAGAGTTAATAGTTATTAGTCTCAACACCCAAGGATAACCAGAAGAGCATGACTGATATGGTGGGACTGGGATTTTGTTACACTTAATTTTTGCAAAACACAAATAAAACTAAATTGAAACTAAGGATTTTCAGAAAATAAAAACTACACTAAACTAGCAAAGAATTGGTAAAAACTAATTACAACTGGTAAAAATTGAAAATCTGGAGTCGAAACTAAATAAAAATAACAACTAATGGAAATGGCGAAAAGTTTAAAACCCTGGTGCAGAGATTGGCAAATCTGACCAGGAAACGTTATAAAATGGATTGTCAGGATAGTCAGCGTTAAAGCCACTTTTGACAGTCCATACTAGGATGGCATTGGACATCTTCGGGGCAGAAAAGGGTTGGTGTGACCAAGGTGTGGTTTGGCTTGTTGTATGTACATTTCAAAATGTTACAGCTCTGGATGGACCAGTTACCAGATATGATGTCACTAACCTTCTCTTTTAAGTGTCTAGCTCCAATGAATTGACACATGGGAGTGTGTCAAAAAGGGGGAGTTGACTCCGAACATCAAACAATGGTTTTATGAACATCTTATGACGTTATTTCTGTGTTTAATAATTTAGCTATGGTAAAACTTAAGCTTATAATGTGTTAGACTTAGAAAGGGTTCACTAATTTTTGATTTCTTTTACACACACATAGATTATGATTAGAATAGGTCCTGAACATAATATTTTAAACCAAATTTGAATCATTAGAACAACAATGGATAACAATATTAGATTATCAAGGCTAGGGAGAGAGGTGTTTTGGTTTTCTGTCTCTTGCAGAGAAAGGAACAGACACCAGACGGGGACACGGAGATGTGAGGACCCTTCACAGCAGAGACAGATGTAGGGACTGCCGAGACAGCAACTGGGGTCAAGTGTCATGACGTTTGGGCTCCTGGAGAAGATGGATCCCACAAACACAGCAATAACCATGAAGGGGTTGGCGAAAACCAGGAACACCAGACCAACGAGGTTCGAGAGGCTCTTGGCAAAAAGGGGGACACGCCGGTGAACCCAAAACACACAGATCCTTGTTTGAAATCAGGGCGGAATAATCCCCAGAACTGTGCAATGACTAAAGGGTGGTCTAACCCCGGAGGTCGAAGAAAGAAGCTGAGAATCACCCAACTGGAAGACACTGGTAGCTGCAGCAATAAAAATAAAGGTTAAAAGCTCCTTAGACAGAGGTTCTAGTCTAAGTACATTTGAAAGGTATAAGGGGGCATTAAAATGGGGAGTGATGGGAGTGTCATCTGTAACTGCTGTTATGGTTGTAAATCTAACTTTGTTTGCATCTGAACTGCGTGAACACAGAGGTCATCCCCCATATGGTCCACCCGTTAAAGGGGGACAGAGGGCCTCAGGATCAAGAAAACCTGGACCTTGCAACGCTGAAGTGCTTGTTATTAGTGATCTCTTTAATGAGAGATCAAAAGAGGGTATTGTGATATTATTCTGTTATTATATGTTACCTTATAGATGTAATCAAAATAGTTGAATTATGATATTGTTGTAGATCATATTATACCCTTTAAAATAGAGTGTGTGATCTGTATGTAGTTTAGTTCTCATTATACTTTTGAGTTAACAGAACATATTCACATATTAGTTTATTAGATAAAGGTGCATCACTCTGTATCCTTGATCTGCTGGGAATGTGTGACACTGTTTTCTTGACATGCTTAATTGTTGAATCATGAAGAGAAGGTTGTAAGCAGGAGACTGTGTGTCTAAAGACAGGGGAGATAGATAGACCACATTCCACACCCCCACCTTACAGAAAGCAGAGAAACAACTGCCGAGGTCATAACTTAGGCGCTGTAACAGAGAAAAAATGTGATGTTTTGGCTTTTACGACTAGCTGGGGGCCACTAGAGACTATAAAAAGCTGAGCAACCCGTCACCATTTTGAGACATGTGCCTGACCCTCTGGTAGCATCTCTCCCGTCCGGACGTTGTAATGCTCTGACTGTTGAATTGTATGGAAATAAATAATTGTTGATTGAGCATTGATACACCGAGTATTGTCCTTCCTTCAGCCCAAAGATTCAAAGAACTGCGTGTTTTCAACATGTGCCTCACTGGTTCATCCTTCTGTCTGTGTGACGTCAGTCAGATGTTGAAGTTCAACTCTGTAATCTTCACTGTGTCACAGAGTTCAGTGAGTCCCGTTATTCACAGTATCAATCAGATCATCAGAGAACAGCTGATCAGCAATCAGTGGTGCCAACAGCGCCTCCTGTGGTGAGAGGATGCAATAATGCAATGTAGCATTTTTCCACTCAACACTTGCAGTCATGGAAACTGTCTGTTGGATCTGTGTGACGTTGCTTTCTTGGTTAGAGTTCCTCACAAATGTCCAGATGATTCTTCTAATGAGGCGTCGACCATGTTTGCAGCTCTTTGGAAGAAAACGTCGCCCTTTGCCATCCTTACTTTTCTTTGACTTCTTCAAATGCAGCTGAACTCCAGCTGGTATTTTCTTGGACTTTGCAGCTGTTTCTGGTCATCAGTTCATTCCTGCAAACCTCTGAAGCTGAACAACAATGATGCTGCATTGCTGGCTGATCCCAAAAGGTTGATTCTGTTCATCTGGACGTTTTCAGAAACGTTTGCTCACTGATCAGGTGACTTCTTCAGTCTCAGCTGACTGCAGCTTTACAAGCTTACAAACAGCACATTTGCACAATGACTGAAAGCAGCAGCACCTGATATATATGATACTAATATAATACATATACATATATAATCCATACTAATGATGAAGGAACTGAGCTCACAGTCCATTGTTCATTCAGTGAACTACTCAGTTTATTTTGGGCCTCAGAAATGCTCACTCTGTTTGTACATCACTGTCAGCAATAGACTCATTCTGCTGTGTGGACAGGAACACATGTGACATCACTTCCTGTTTGTTTGTGACTGAAGAAGTTTACAAGGAATCATTTAGAAGAGTTTCAAACATCAACTGATTGAATCCATGAATCTGAAAACGTGTTTGTGAGTGAAAGAGACAGACATGTACAGACTGAACTATCTGTTCAACAGTCAGAGTGTTTCTGTAACAGGAGACACTCTTTACACTCCACTCAGCACAGGGACACTGAGGCACCAGGACCGACTGTAAACCCAGGATAAAGAGTTTGAGTGAATGTGGTGTTGAAGGTGTGGAGGTGGATCAGAGTGTCAGAGGAGACTCTGTAGAAGGACAGAGTGCCAGCAGGACAGTCCACATACACTGCTGCTCTGTTAGAGACAGAGGAGGAGGAGGAGGAGGAGGAGGAGATGGATGTTACTCTCTTATTGTGCCAGACAGAATCAGGACCATGATCAGTGCACTCCAGACTCCAGGACTG